>NC_084750.1:40997021-41022021 GCF_033978785.1 Entelurus aequoreus
CGGTGCCTGTTGCTAGGTGACGCTTATGCAGAGCAGCATTTTAGCTCAGCTGTGTTTGTTAGCTTACCAGCGGCAGTTTGCTACTGTTGTGTACTTTTATCCATAGTACTGTTAGCATTGTGCTAACAATTTTTTTTTTTTTTTTACCGATGAAATTGTCAGCATAATTTGATGGGAAAAAAATTCAGTTACATAAATTCAGTATCTAAAAAAATACCTTGTAATAAAGACACAAACTAACCTCCATAGTTAATAATGCATGAAAAGGTCTTACATAAGGATTGTGAATGACAAACAGTTGTTCTTTAAAGGCTACATGTGGAAGCAGGGGAAAGAAACCACGCAATTAGCGTCCTCCGCCGCCTATTTTTAACCGCGTATCGACGGAAGGTGTTGCTCTTGATGAGCGGAACAATCTCACATCTAAATGCCACCGAGGAGAGGTGGGAAGACACGGAGCCGAGGGGCTCGTCTCACCCACGCCGTGCATCTTCCCGCTTCAGGCCTGCCCGGGCTGAAGGGTCAGGCTGGATTCTCAGCCATCTGGAAGAGCCCGGAGGTGAAGTTGGCTGGAAATGATAAACACTCGCAAACCACCGGAGCCGCCCGTGATGTTCCTTGCCTTGGGAAGTCGGGCCCAGGCACGCTTCTCCGCTTGTGACCCCTGGTAGTTTAAACGAGCCCCAGTGGCCCTCATTACCCTTTCTCTTGGCTCCCGCACGCACACAGATGCACTTGTACACACTCATCATGCTCTCCTCCACACACACACACAAATGGCAGCCTTTTCATGCGCACAGCTGTTGTATTTGGCCATGTGTAAAAACAAAACGCCGGTTCACCGCCGATTTTGCAGGCAGCTGTCCGGTCTCCTACCAACAACGGGCTCGTTACCCCGGTGATAGGGTAACCAATGACGCTTAGACGGCCCAAAGGGCGTGAAAAAATGTCCGGAGCCCTTCAGAAAGTAGGAATCCAAATCAGTCAAGTGCACTTTGCTGCGTGTTTGGGTCGTAGCTTGGTGGTTTTTCCTCCAGCACCATCCCCGTGGTTCCGGTAGAAAGATGCAACTACACTATATTGCCAAAAGTATTTGGCCACCTGCCTTGACTCACAAAGTGCCATCCCGTTCCGAACCCATAGGGTTCAATATGATGTCGGCCCACCTTTTGCAGCTATTACAGCTTCAACTCTTCCAAAAGCGCATTGGTGAGGTCACACGCTGATGTTGGTGGAGAAGGCCTGGCTCTCGGTCTCCGTTCTAATTCATCCCAAAGGTGTTCTATCGGGTTCAGGTCAGGACTCTGTGCAGGCCAGTCAAGTTCATCCACACCAGACTCTGTCATCCATGTCTTTATGGACCTTGCTTTGTGCACTGGTGCACAGTCATGTTGGAAGAGGAAAGGGCCCGCTCCAAACTGTTCCCACAAAGTTGGGAGCCTGGAATTGTCCAAAATGTTTTGGTATTCCAGAGTATTCAAAGTTCCTCTTATTGGAACTAAGGGGCCCAGCCCAACTCCTGGAAAAACAACCCGACGCCATTATTCCTCTGCTGAGCCCTTTCTGTCAGTTTACGTGGCCTACCACTTTGTGGCTGAGTTGCTGTTGTTCCCAAACTCTTCCATTTTCTTATAGTAACGTTGACTTTGGAATATTTAGGAGCGAGGAAATGTCACGACTGGATTTGTTGCACAGGTGGCATCCTATGACAGTTCCACGCTGGAAATCACTGAGAGCGGCCCATTCTTTCACAAATGTTTGTAGAAACAGTCTCCATGCCTAAGTGCTTGATTTGATACACCGGGCCAAGTGATTAGGACACCTGATTCTCATCATTTGGATGGGTGGCCAAATACTTTTGGCAATGTAGTGTGTATGGAAGTACCATATTTTCACGGGTGTCAAAGCCATTGTTTATTCCAGTGTTGGTTGGTTTTGGCGGCGCCACTGGACCAAAGCGGTAGTGTTTTGCCAGAAGAAGACCATTCAATCAATCCAAGTTTATTTATACATCCCTTAATCACAAGTGTCTCAGATCCCACATGTTATGAAACCAAGTTAATCACAAGGACTTTTGTTTATTTAAACAGATAAACCTTAGGCTTAGGTTAGGCTGATAGGAAAAAATATATAATTTACATACAATTATGATGTGCTAAAACAAATAAATACAATTAACAATGATTTTTATTTTCTTAACTTAACAGTCAATGAAATGAAAGTGCAAATAAAAATACAGCTTCACCACTTTGGTCGTAATTTTGGCGCTGAAGAAACTTCTTTATGACTTAAGCTCCGGACTTCTTCTGTTTAATAGTGTCATTAGTGCCACAAGTGGTGGAAAAGTGTATTACAACAGAGTATGCGGCCCATACAGCCTATACAGCTGAGAAACACATATTGTTTGGCGGCCCAATGGTTAACACTGAATTAGATTAATTATTTACATATCAAAATGATATGTATATCAGTATGTGGAAATAAATTATGGAATGGATTAAGCAAAGACATCAAACAATGTACTAATACAATCCACTTCAAGAAACTTGAAGTTAACAAAAATATATATACATATATATTTTTTTTTATTTGTATTTTTATTATTATAATTATTTTTAATCCGTCCTTTCTAATCCATTTTCTACCGCTTGTTACTCTCGGTGTCTCCGAGCCGTTCAGGCAAATCATATTGTCTAAAGATGCATTTTACCATTGATAATGAGACATCATCGCGCTCGAGATATATATATATATATATATATATATATATATATATATATATATATATATATATATATATATATATATATATATATATATATATATATATATATATATATATACATATATATATATATATATATATATATATATATATATATATATATATATATATATATATATATATATAAAGCCCGGCCCACGGACATCATTTTTTAACCCAATGCGGCCCCCGAGTAAAATAACTTTGGGGACCCCTGTTCTTGATAATCTTATTTATCTCACCATGTGAAATATAACTGACTTCACTAGTTATTATTTATTTCTAATGTTATTACTTACGGAGTATATTGTGAATAAATTCAGAACAGGAAGTGAACAGAAGTGTTAGCAACTGCTATGTGACGGAAAAGGGGTAGGATTAAATCATCTGTGCTTCTTCCTACTCCTTTTCGAACATGTTGAATAGAGAAGCTGGAAATTGTGATGCATCATGTTGTATGCATGCATGCATCATGTTGTATGCATGCATGTATCGTGTTGTATGCATGCATGTTCTAAATAAATGCATCATGTTGTATGCATGCATGTATCGTGTTGTATGCATGCATGCATCATGTTGTATGCATGCATGTATCGTGTTGTATGCATGCATGTTCCAAATGAATGCATCATGTTGTATGCATGCATGTATCGTGTTGTATGCATGCATGTTGTGCATGCATGTATCATGTTGTATGCATGCATGCATCATGTTGTATGCACACATGCATCATGTTGTATGCATGCATGTAGCATGTTATATGCATGCATGCATCATGTTGTATGCATGCATGTATCATGTTGTATGCAGGCATGCATCATGTTGTATGCATGCATGTTCCAAATAAATGCATCATGTTGTATGCATGCATGTATCATGTTGTATGCACGCATGTTCCAAATAAATGTATCATGTTGTATGCACGCATGCATCATGTTCTATGCACGCATGCATCATGTTGTATGCATGCATGCATCATGTTGTATGCATGCATGTATCATGTTGTATGCATGCATGTTCCAAAGAAATGCATCATGTTGTATGCATGCATGTATCATGTTGTATGCACGCATGTTTCAAATAAATGCATCATGTTGTATGCATGCATGTATCATGTTGTATGCAAGCATGTTCCAAATAAATGCATCATGTTGTATGCATGCATGTGTCATGTTGTATGCACGCATGTTCCAAATAAATGCATCATGTTGTATGCATGCATGTATCATGTTGTATGCACGCATGTTCCAAATAAATGCATCATGTTGTATGCATGCATGTATCATGTTGTATGCACACATGCATCATGTTGTATGCACGCACGCATCATGTTGTTTGCATGCATCATGCTGTATGCATGCATGCATCATGTTGCATGCATGCATGCATCATGTTGTATGCATGCATGCATACAACATGATGCATGCATGCATCATGTTGTATGCACACATGCATAATGTTGTATGCACGCATGCATCATGTTGTATGCACGCATGCGTCATGTTGTATGCATGCATGCGTCATTTTGTATGCACGCATGCATACAACATGATGCATGCATGCGTCATGTTGTATGCACGCATGCGTCATGTTGTATGCACGCATGCATACAACATGATGCATGCATGCGTCATGTTGTATGCACGCATGCGTCATGTTGTATGCATGCATGCGTCATGTTGTATGCATGCATGCATACAACATGATGCATGCATGCATCATGTTGTATGTACGCATGTTCCAAATAAACTCAACTCAAATTAATTAGTCACTCTTTTGTTGCTTGACAGCAGCAGTTTGTTTTGAAAACACAGGATGGTATCTTGTCCATGAGGAAAGATCTAGTGGGGCAAACAAATAAGGGATTTGATAGTTCCTAAACAGAATCTAGGGACTCCCATTCTTGTTCTAACATCATCAAAACCTCCATTTTGCACCAGCTTCAGTCCTTCAGCCGTCACCGTGACATATTGTGTGTTGGACCTCTTTCTTCTTCGTCCACTCGCCCGGCCAAGCAGCTCCGCACTCCAGCTAAGAAACACGCAACTCCACACAAAGATTGTTCCCCCGTGGAGAGACGGGAGGCCGTCAAAGCATGACGTCGTCCGTCAAAGCATGACGTCGTCCGTCAAAGCATGACGTCGTCCGTCAAAGCATGACGTCGTCCGTCTTGCCGCTAATCTTGCTTTTCATTCTCTTATGTGTTTCATTTCGTGCTCCAGTAGAGAACAGCTACCACCGCTGGAGCTGCACATAGACTCGCTGCCGTGTGTGTGTGTGTGTGTGTGTGTGTGTGTGTGTGTGTGTGTGTGTGTGTGTGTGTGTGTGTGTGTGTGTGTGTGTGTGTGTGTGTGTGTGTGTGTGTGTGTGTGTGTGTGTGTGTGTGTGTGTGTGTGTGTGTGTGTGTGTGTGTGTGTGTGTCTCTCTCGGAGTCTTTGTTATTGAGCACGGTTTGACGCATTCCGCAGGAATTGTGTGGTCAGTCAGGGACTCTCACACACAATCACTGCGCTCACGTTCATAGAATCTATTCACTTTAGGGCAGAACTGGGCAAATTAATGCCCGGGGGGCCACATGCGGCCCGTTAAGCTCTTCAATCTGGCCCTCTGGACATTCCCTTTTATTTTATTTTAAATCTTTAAAATAAAAAGTGTAGCTGCCATTATGATGTGCAGTCCTGTTTTCTAATGACTGTAAGTCTTCAACTATACAAAATATTTCAAAATCGGAATCTGCGCTTTTGCATGATATACTAGTTACAATGGTAATCTAATTAGTTACTATGGTCATCTAATTAGTTACTATGGTCATCCAATGAGTTATTATGGTAGTTTAATTAGTTACTATGGTTATATAATATGCGACCATGGTCATCTAATTAGTTACTATGGTCATCTAATTTAGTTACTATGATAATTTAATTATTTACTATGGTCATCTAATGAGTTACCATGGTCATCTAATTAGTTACTATGGTAATCTAATTAGTTACTATGGTAATTTAATTAGTTACTATGGTGAACTAATATGTTACCATGGTAATCTAATTAGTTACTATGGTCATCAAATTAGTTACTATGATAATCTAATTAGTTACTATGATAATGTAATTAGTTAATATGGTAATTTAATTAGTTACTGTGGTCATCTAATATGCTACCATGGTCATCTAATTAGTTACTATGGTCATCAAATTAGTTACTACGATAATCTAATTAGTTACGATGGTCATCTAATTAGTTACCATGGTCATCTAATTAGTCACTATGAAAATCTAATTAGTTACTATGGTCATCTAATTAGTTACCATGGTCATCTAATTAGTTACTATGATAATCAAATTATATACTGTGGTTATCTAATTAGTTACTATGGTAATCTAATTAGTTACTATGGTCATTTAATATGTTACCATGGTAATCTAATTAGTTACTATGGTCACCTAATTAGTTACTATAATAATCTAATTAGTTACTATGGTCATCTAATTACTTACCATGGTCATCTAATTTGTTACTATGATAATCTAATTAGTTACTATGGCAATCTAATTGGTTACTATGGTCATCTAATTAGTTACTATAATAATCTGATTAGTTACTATGGTCATCTAATTTGTTACTATGATAATCTAATTAGTTACTATGGCAATCTAATTGGTTACTATGGTCATCTAATTAGTTAATATGGTAATCAAATTAGTTACTATGGTCATCTAATTAGTTACTATTATAATCAAATTAGTTACTATGGCCATCTCATTAGTTACCATGGTAATCTAATTAGTTACCATGGTCGTCAAATTGGTTACCATGGTCATCTAATTAGTTACCATGTTCATCTAATTAGTTACTCTGGTCATCTAATTTGTTACCATGGTCATCTAATTAGTTACTATGGTCATATAATTAGTTAATATGGTAATGTAATTAGTTACTATGGTAATCTAATTACTGCGGTGAGGTGGCAACTTGTCCAGGGTGTACCGCGCCTTCCGCCCGAATGCAGCTGAGATAGGCTCCAGCAACCCCCGCGACCCCGAAAAAGACAAGCGGTAGAAAATGGATGGATGGATGGGTCAGCTAGTTAGTTACTATGGTAACCTAATTAGTTACTATGGTCATCTAATTTTATCTAATTAGTTACTATGGTCATCTTATTAGTTACTATGGCAATCTAATTAGTTACTATGGTCATCTAATTAGTTACAATGGTAATCTAATTAGTTACTATGGTAATATAAGTCACAAGGCACCAAGCAGTGTGGGTGGGTATCGAACACCTTGATCTCCTTGGACGTATCCCCGCTCATCCATGCAGACTGGACTCTGGCCGGGAGTTGGTGGGCAGCCGAGGGTGGAGTCGGCTCTCTTGGTTGCTTTGTTGGGTCTGCTCCCCCCACCCCTGCACACGATGGTGTGGCACACCGCAGAGGCCACTATACTGTATTTTTTGTTGTTGTTGTTGATGTTTTACTTTTTTGGCTGTGTGTAGAAGTGACTGGTTGCATCAGCTCTGCTCTTTTAATGTCCTTTGTGTCCTTTGATGTTTCCCTTTTACACACATGTTTATGTGTGCTATGGCTATGAGGTTTTTTTTTTACGTGGCCTTAGTCTGGACCCCCTCTCCAGTAGCCCAGGCTTAGACTGAATATATGTTTTTCCCTCATGTGTCCAGGGACATATTTCCTGAGTTTATAAACATAATATACATTTTGAAAACCTTACAAAAAATTTGTGATGCTAAAAAATATGGATGTAATCATACAAACGTAGTAGTATCGACTGGATACACTATGGTACTTGGTATCATTACAGTGGATGTCAGGTGTAGATCCACCCATGGTATTTGTGTACATTGTGACGCCGGTGAGCTATTGTATCCTCCTACGGTGTGTAGTGAAGCATGTTTAGCTATACCTCGTCCTGCAGGGATGGATCTTGTAAGAAACTTACTTTATTTGTCGCCATGGAGGCGAGGATTAGTGTCAGGTTCAAACACTGATCTATTAAACAAGACAAGAAGCAAGGAATTAAACAGAGACAGAATTAAATATGGCTCAATGAGGAGAAACGCGTACACCTGTACCCTTGCACAGTGTCCCACGCTCTGAGGAAAGATTGAACGCCTCCTCTTTTATTTGGACTTTCCCTGATTACATGGCAACAGCTGTTTCCAAGGGAGGGGGGTCGTAAACAGCCATCGCCTTTGATTACAAACAGTTCAAAGAAAAGGTCGCTTGGAGGGGAGTCCGGGCCTGCTTCCTCTCCGCTTTGTAGTTCTTGGGTCAAGAGAAAATATTTCTGTGGATTACAATACATCAAAGACACAGAACACCTTCGTGTTGCTTCCCATCCTACACAGTGGAGTTTTACAAGCCTTCTTCTTGGTAGGATCAAAGACAGCTTTTGCCTTCTCGCCGGGAACTCATTAAAACACAAACTTTAGTGATAACTTAGATACAATTATTCTGACAATTAGTGATTTAGAAGTAGCTAAAACACTGGCGACTGCGAATGGACGTTAGCAGCTAGCTAGCTAGCCATGTCCTCAAGCACCTCTTCCTGAGGGGGTGTCAGTGTTATAACTTCACCTTTATCTTTAGTTTTTAAGCCAAAATGCGTCCGTTCTCCCTTTTCTGTCTACACACCATGTCTGTTTGTAAATACGCTGTGAGTCTGCGCTGCCGAACATGCTCGGTCTACTCGTCATGCCCGTTAAAGAGGGGCTTTTCAGAGGCGGTATAGTACCGAATATGATTTATATGATGTATACCGGTACTATACTAGTACCGGTATACTGTACAACCCTAGTAGGTATTGTAGGCTGTTTATTCTGGCATATTTACTGTGATGCTTTGCTCATATGTTGATTAATATGCTTTGTCCTGATCAAATGGTTATTTAATCAGGGAGGAAAATATTCTGTCTTGAATAAAGCACTTGTATAATATAGGACTGACGATATTATCGCCCTATAAATGCTTTAAAATTTAATATCGGAAATTATCGGTATCGGTTCCAAAAAGTAAAATGTATGACTTTTTAAAACGCCGCTGGGCGTAGGGAGAAGTACAGAGCGCCAATAAATGCGTGCCGGCCCAATCACATAATATCTACGGCTTTTCACACACACAAGTGAATGCAAGGCATACTTGGTCAACAGCCATACAGGTCACACTGAGGTTGCCGTATAAACAACTTTAACACTGTTACAAATATGCGCCACACTGTGAACCCACACCAAACAAGAATGACAAAAACATTTCGGGAGAACATCCGCACCGTAACACAACAGAACAAATACCCAGAACCCCTTGCAGCACTAACTCTTCCGGGACGCTACAATATACACCCCCCAACCCCGCCCACCTCAACCTCCTCATGCTCTCTCAGGGAGAGCATGTCCCAAATTCCAAGCTGCTGTTTTGAGGCATGTTAAAAAAAAATAATGCACTTTGTGACTTGAATAATAAATATGGCAGTGCCATGTTGGCTTTTTTTTTCCATAACTTCAGTTGGTTTATTTTGGAAAAACCTTGTTACATTGTTTAATGCATCCAGCAAAATGAGGCATAATAATGTGTTAATTCCACGACTGTATATATCGGTATCGGTTGATATCGGAATCTGTAATTAAGAGTTGGACAATATCGGATATGGGCAGAAAAGCCATTATCGGACATCTCTAGTTGATAGTATTAATAAAAACAGACTTTTTCACCGTTTGACCGCTTTTCTGGTCATTTTCCCACAGCACAGTAAGCTGCATTTTAGCTACAGTTTGTTTTATTTGTATCTATTCTCTGCTGGATACTTTGCTGTCAGATGCTGGAATAAGTTTGTCGTGCTGCTGTCTTGTTTCAACAAACTTTGCAGCGTGCGGTCGTTTGTTCCACTGCCTTTGCCGCAAAACCAAACCACTGACGCCACTTTTCTTTATTTGGGTCAAACGTCTCGTTTGCGTGTAAATAGTCTCCAACAACAACACAACTCAAATGTATGGATAACATGGATTTATGGGCCAGGCCTATGGAGGAATTGAAGTTTGTGTCAGTCCAGTGGAGGCGAGTAGAGACCGGAGGAAGTGAAACACATCTTTCTGACCTTGACAGTGCTAGAAGTGACGGAGAGGTGAGCAAAGAAGAAAAAAAGGCCTGTCGTGAAAGGTGAGAACAGGAAGTGGGGAGGTGCGAAGAGTGAATGATGGAGACGATGACAAGTTGAAGACGAGCGACACAATAATGTCTTAAAGGGACAGTAACACCTTTTAAGTGAAGTGTCATTCCCCTTTTTTTTTCATTTACAGTACAGGATGTTACATTAAAAGTTATTTTATTTTTGACCTTTGAACTCATGCAGTTCCAATTCCCGGTACCTGGGAATCTGTATTGGTAATAACTGCTCATTTTTTCAATATTAAAATATTGTATTTATTATTTAACAGTGAGCTGATGATGACAATGTTATTATTTCCAAGCATGCATTCATTTGCCATTAAGTTGAGATTGCCGGTCTTATTTTTGCGGGGAAGCGTGGCTCGGGTGCCAGAGTGGTTGTCTCCCGACCTGAAGGTTGCGAGTTCGACTTTCAGGACCCCTGTGACCATGTCTAAGTACCTCCGAGCAAGATATTGAACCCCGAGTTACTACTGATGCTGCATCTGTTAATGAACTGTGTGTGGATTTTCACTTTTTAAAAGGTGGATTATTGTCGCAATAAAGTTAAGGATTTTCGTGATTTCCGATCTTTTGTGAGGCTCGCGTGGAATATCACAACATTACCTTTAGGTAGTCTGCTATAAATACGCCTGTTTCCCCGCCAAGTGCTTGAGCCGGACGAGAAATTTAGGAACTGTGGATTTTCACTTTTTAAAGGTGGATTATTGTCGCAATAAAGTTAAAGATTTTCGTGATTTCCGATCTTTTGTGAGGCTCGCGTGGAATATCACAACATTACCTTTAGGTAGTCTGCTATAAATACGCCTGTTTCCCCGCCAAGTGCTTGAGCCGGACGAGAAATTTAGGAACTGTGTGTGGATTTTTACTTTTTAAAAGGTGGATTATTGTCGCAATAAAGTTCAGGATTTTCGGGATTTCTGATTTTTTGTGAAGCTTGCGTGGAATATCACAATATTACCTTTAGGTAGACTGCTATAAATACACCTGTTTCCCCGCCAAGTGCTTGAGCCGAACGAGAAATTTAGGAACTGTGTGGATTTTCACTTTTTAAAAGGTGGATTATTGTCGCAATAAAGTTAAGAATTTTCGTGATTTCCGATCTTTTGTGAGGCTCGCGTGGAATATCACAACATTACCTTTAGGTAGTCTGCTATAAATACGCCTGTTTCCCCGCCAAGTGCTTGAGCCGGACGAGAAATGTAGGAACTGTGTGGATTTTCACTTTTTAAAAGGTGAATTATTGTCGCAATAAAGTTAAGAATTTTCGTGATTTCCGATCTTTTGTGAGGCTCGCGTGGAATATCACAACATTACCTTTAGGTAGTCTGCTATAAATACGCCTGTTTCCCCGCCAAGTGCTTGAGCCGAACGAGAAATTTAGGAACTGTGTGGATTTTCACTTTTTAAAAGGTGGATTATTGTTGCAATAAAGTTAAGGATTTTCGTGATTTCTGATCTTTTGTGAGGCTCGCGTGGCTTATTGCAACATTACCTTTAGGTAGTCTGCTATAAATACGCCTGTTTCCCCGCCAAGTGCTTGAGCCGGACGAGAAATTTAGGAACTGTGTGGATTTTCACTTTTTAAAAGGTGGATTATTGTCGCAATAAAGTTAAAGATTTTCGTGATTTCCGATCTTTTGTGAGGCTCGCGTGGAATATCACAACATTACCTTTCGGTAGTCTGCTATAAATACGCCTGTTTCCCCGCCAAGTGCTTGAGCCGAATGAGAAATTTAGGAACTGTGTGTGGATTTTTACTTTTTAAAAGGTGGATTATTGTCGCAATAAAGTTAAGGATTTTCGCGATTTCTGATCTTTTGTGAAGCTCGCGTGGAATATCACAACATTACCTTTAGGTAGTCTGCTATAAATACGCCTGTTTCCCCGCCAAGTGCTTGAGCCGGACGAGAAATTTAGTAACTGTGTGGATTTTCCCTTTTTAAAAGGTGGATTATTGTCGCAATAAAGTTAACGATTTTCGTGATTTCCGATCTTTTGTGTGGCTCCCGTGGAATATCACAACATTACCTTTAGGTAGTCTGCTATAAATACGCCTGTTTCTCCGCCAAGTGCTTGAGCCAGACAAAAAAATTCAGGAACTGTGTGGATTTTCACTTTTTAAAAGGTGGATTATTGTCGAAATAAAATTAAGAATTTCTGTGATTTCTAATCTTTTGTGAGGCTCTCGTGGAATATCGCAACATTACCTTTAGGTAGTCTGCTATAAATACGCCTGTTTCCCCGCCAAGTGCTTGAGCCAGACAAAAATTCAGGAACTGTGTGGATTTTCACTTTTTAAAAGGTGGATTATTGTCGCAATAAAGTTAAGGATTTTCGTGATTTCTGATCTTTTGTGAGGCTCTCGTGGAATATCGCAACATTACCTTTAGGTAGTCTGCTATAAATACGCCTGTTTCCCCGCCAAGTGCTTGAGCCGGACAAAAATTGTAGGAATTGTGTGGATTTTCACTTTTTAAAGGGTGGATTATTGTCGCATTAAAGTTAAGGATTTTCGTGATTTCTGATCTTTTGTGAGGCTCGCGTGCAATATCGCAACATTACCTTTAGGTATTCTGCTATAAATACGCCTGTTTCCCCGCCAAGTGCTTGAGCCAGACAAAAATTCAGGAACTGTGTGGATTTTCACTTTTTAAAAGGTGGATTATTGTCGCAATAAAGTTAAGAATTTCTGTGATTTCTGATCTTTTGTGAGGCTCGCGTGGAATATCACAACATTACCTTTAGGTAGTCTGCTATAAATATGCCTGTTTCCCCGCCAAGTGCTTGAGCCGGACGAGAAATTTAGGAACTGTGTGGATTTTCACTTTTTAAAAGGTGGATTATTGTCGCAATAAAGTTAAGAATTTTCGTGATTTCCGATCTTTTGTGAGGCTCGCGTGGAATATCACAACATTACCTTTAGGTAGTCTGCTATAAATACGCCTGTTTCCCCGCCAAGTGCTTGAGCCGGACGAGAAATTTAGGAACTGTGTGGATTTTCACTTTTTAAAAGGTGGATTATTGTCGCAATAAAGTTAAGAATTTTCGTGATTTCCGATCTTTTGTGAGGCTCGCGTGGAATATCACAACATTACCTTTAGGTAGTCTGCAATAAATACGCCTGTTTCCCCGCCAAGTGCTTGAGCCGGACGAGAAATTTATGAACTGTGTGTGGATTTTTACTTTTTAAAAGGTGGATTATTGTCGCAATAAAGTTAAGGATTTTCGGGATTTCCGATCTTTTGTGAGGCTCGCGTGGCTTATTGCAACATTACCTTTAGGTAGTCTGCTATAAATACGCCTGTATCCCCGCCAAGTGCTTGAGCCGGACGAGAAATTTAGGAACTGTGTGGATTTTCACTTTTTAAAAGGTGGATTATTGTCGCAATAAAGTTAAGAATTTTCGTGATTTCCGATCTTTTGTGAGGCTCGCGTGGAATATCACAACATTACCTTTAGGTAGTCTGCTATAAATACGCCTGTTTCCCCGCCAAGTGCTTGAGCCGAACGAGAAATTTAGGAACTGTGTGTGGATTTTCACTTTTTAAAAGGTGGATTATTGTCGCAATAAAGTTAAAGATTTTCGTGATTTCCGATCTTTTGTGAGGCTCGCGTGGAATATCACAACATTACCTTTAGGTAGTCTGCTATAAATACGCCTGTTTCCCCGCCAAGTGCTTTAGCCGGACGAGAAATTTAGGAACTGTGTGGATTTTCACTTTTTAAAAGGTGGATTATTGTCGCAATAAAGTTAAGAATTTTCGTGATTTCCGATCTTTTGTGAGGCTCGCGTGGAATATCACAACATTACCTTTAGGTAGTCTGCTATAAATACGCCTGTTTCCCCGCCAAGTGCTTGAGCCGAACGAGAAATTTAGGAACTGTGTGTGGATTTTCACTTTTTAAAAGGTGGATTATTGTCGCAATAAAGTTAAAGATTTTCGTGATTTCCGATCTTTTGTGAGGCTCGCGTGGAATATCACAACATTACCTTTAGGTAGTCTGCTATAAATACGCCTGTTTCCCCGCCAAGTGCTTTAGCCGGACGAGAAATTTAGGAACTGTGTGGATTTTCACTTTTTAAAAGGTGGATTATTGTCGCAATAAAGTTAAGAATTTTCGTGATTTCCGATCTTTTGTGAGGCTCGCGTGGAATATCACAACATTACCTTTAGGTAGTCTGCTATAAATACGCCTGTTTCCCCGCCAAGTGCTTGAGCCGGACGAGAAATGTATGAACTGTGTGTGGATTTTTACTTTTTAAAAGGTGGATTATTGTCGCAATAAAGTTAAGGATTTTCGGGATTTCTGATCTTTTGTGAAGCTCGCGTGGAATATCACAATATTACCTTTAGGTAGTCTGCTATAAATACACCTGTTTCCCCGCCAAGTGCTTGAGCCGGACGATAAATTTAGGAACTGTGTGGATTTTCTTTTTTTAAAAGGTGGTTTATTGTTGCAATAAAGTTAAGGATTTTCGTGATTTTTGATCTTTTTTGAGGCTCGCGTGGAATATCACAACATTACCTTTAGGTATTCTGCTATAAATACGCCTGTTTCCCCGCCAAGTGCTTGAGTCAGACAAAAAATTTAGGAACTGTGTGGATTTTCACTTTTTAAAAGGTGGATTATTGTCGCAATAAAGTTAAGAATTTCCGTGATTTCTGATCTTTTGTGAGGCTCTCCTGGAATATCGCAACATTACCTTTAGGTAGTCTGCTATAAATACGCCTGTTTCCCCGCCAAGTGCTTGAGCCGGACGAGAATTGTAGGAATTGTGTGGATTTTCACTTTTTAAAAGGTGGATTATTGTCGCAATAAAGTTAAGAATTTCCGTGATTTCTGATCTTTTGTGAGGCTCGCGTGGAATATCGCAACATTACCTTTAGGTAGTCTGCTATAAATACGCCTGTTTCCCCGCCAAGTGCTTGAGCTGGACAAAAATTGTAGGAATTGTGTGGATTTTCACTTTTTAAAAGGTGGGTTGTTGTCGCAATATAGTTAAGGATTTTCGTGATTTCTGATCTTTTGTGAGGCTCGCGTGGAATATCGCAACATTACCTTTAGGTATTCTGCTATAAATACGCCTGTTTCCCCGCCAAGTGCTTGAGCCAGACAAAAAATTTAGTGACTGTGTGGATTTTCACTTTTTAAAAGGTGGATTATTGTCGCAATAAAGTTAAGAATTTCCGTGATGTCTGATCTTTTGTGAGGCTCTCCTGGAATATCGCAACATTACCGTTAAGTAGTCTGCTATAAATACGCCTGTTTCTCCGCCAAGTGCTTGAGCCGGACGAGAAATTGACAAACTGTGTGTGGATTTGTACTTTTTAAAAGGTGGATTATTGTCGCAATAAAGTTAAGGATTTTCGTGCCACTTTCACCTCACTCTCTCGGCTCCCGTCTGCTCCGACGTCTCACCCTTCCTCCGTGATCGCTTCTAGGAGCAGTAGTTCATCCTCTGTGTATTCACCCTCAAAAAAGATAAGGTTTTGACTCCTCATTTGTCCAAAAATAGTCGTTTGCTCTTGACGACGGAGTGTACGAGCCTCGCGGAGTTGGAGTGTCCCGTACGGCTCGCGTGGCTTATTGCAACATTACCTTTAGGTAGTCTGCTATAAATACGCCTGTTTCCCCGCCAAGTGCTTGAGCCGGACGAGAAATTTAGGAACTGTGTGGATTTTCACTTTTTAAAAGGTGGATTATTGTCGCAATAAAGTTAAAGATTTTCGTGATTTCCGATCTTTTGTGAGGCTCGCGTGGAATATCACAACATTACCTTTCGGTAGTCTGCTATAAATACGCCTGTTTCCCCGCCAAGTGCTTGAGCCGAATGAGAAATTTAGGAACTGTGTGTGGATTTTTACTTTTTAAAAGGTGGATTATTGTCGCAATAAAGTTAAGGATTTTCGCGATTTCTGATCTTTTGTGAAGCTCGCGTGGAATATCACAACATTACCTTTAGGTAGTCTGCTATAAATACGCCTGTTTCCCCGCCAAGTGCTTGAGCCGGACGAGAAATTTAGTAACTGTGTGGATTTTCCCTTTTTAAAAGGTGGATTATTGTCGCAATAAAGTTAACGATTTTCGTGATTTCCGATCTTTTGTGTGGCTCCCGTGGAATATCACAACATTACCTTTAGGTAGTCTGCTATAAATACGCCTGTTTCTCCGCCAAGTGCTTGAGCCAGACAAAAAAATTCAGGAACTGTGTGGATTTTCACTTTTTAAAAGGTGGATTATTGTCGAAATAAAATTAAGAATTTCTGTGATTTCTAATCTTTTGTGAGGCTCTCGTGGAATATCGCAACATTACCTTTAGGTAGTCTGCTATAAATACGCCTGTTTCCCCGCCAAGTGCTTGAGCCAGACAAAAATTCAGGAACTGTGTGGATTTTCACTTTTTAAAAGGTGGATTATTGTCGCAATAAAGTTAAGGATTTTCGTGATTTCTGATCTTTTGTGAGGCTCTCGTGGAATATCGCAACATTACCTTTAGGTAGTCTGCTATAAATACGCCTGTTTCCCCGCCAAGTGCTTGAGCCGGACAAAAATTGTAGGAATTGTGTGGATTTTCACTTTTTAAAGGGTGGATTATTGTCGCATTAAAGTTAAGGATTTTCGTGATTTCTGATCTTTTATGAGGCTCGCGTGCAATATCGCAACATTACCTTTAGGTATTCTGCTATAAATACGCCTGTTTCCCCGCCAAGTGCTTGAGCCAGACAAAAATTCAGGAACTGTGTGGATTTTCACTTTTTAAAAGGTGGATTATTGTCGCAATAAAGTTAAGAATTTCTGTGATTTCTGATCTTTTGTGAGGCTCGCGTGGAATATCACAACATTACCTTTAGGTAGTCTGCTATAAATATGCCTGTTTCCCCGCCAAGTGCTTGAGCCGGACGAGAAATTTAGGAACTGTGTGGATTTTCACTTTTTAAAAGGTGGATTATTGTCGCAATAAAGTTAAGAATTTTCGTGATTTCCGATCTTTTGTGAGGCTCGCGTGGAATATCACAACATTACCTTTAGGTAGTCTGCTATAAATACGCCTGTTTCCCCGCCAAGTGCTTGAGCCGGACGAGAAATTTAGGAACTGTGTGGATTTTCACTTTTTAAAAGGTGGATTATTGTCGCAATAAAGTTAAGAATTTTCGTGATTTCCGATCTTTTGTGAGGCTCGCGTGGAATATCACAACATTACCTTTAGGTAGTCTGCAATAAATACGCCTGTTTCCCCGCCAAGTGCTTGAGCCGGACGAGAAATTTATGAACTGTGTGTGGATTTTTACTTTTTAAAAGGTGGATTATTGTCGCAATAAAGTTAAGGATTTTCGGGATTTCCGATCTTTTGTGAGGCTCGCGTGGCTTATTGCAACATTACCTTTAGGTAGTCTGCTATAAATACGCCTGTATCCCCGCCAAGTGCTTGAGCCGGACGAGAAATTTAGGAACTGTGTGGATTTTCACTTTTTAAAAGGTGGATTATTGTCGCAATAAAGTTAAGAATTTTCGTGATTTCCGATCTTTTGTGAGGCTCGCGTGGAATATCACAACATTACCTTTAGGTAGTCTGCTATAAATACGCCTGTTTCCCCGCCAAGTGCTTGAGCCGAACGAGAAATTTAGGAACTGTGTGTGGATTTTCACTTTTTAAAAGGTGGATTATTGTCGCAATAAAGTTAAAGATTTTCGTGATTTCCGATCTTTTGTGAGGCTCGCGTGGAATATCACAACATTACCTTTAGGTAGTCTGCTATAAATACGCCTGTTTCCCCGCCAAGTGCTTTAGCCGGACGAGAAATTTAGGAACTGTGTGGATTTTCACTTTTTAAAAGGTGGATTATTGTCGCAATAAAGTTAAGAATTTTCGTGATTTCCGATCTTTTGTGAGGCTCGCGTGGAATATCACAACATTACCTTTAGGTAGTCTGCTATAAATACGCCTGTTTCCCCGCCAAGTGCTTGAGCCGAACGAGAAATTTAGGAACTGTGTGTGGATTTTCACTTTTTAAAAGGTGGATTATTGTCGCAATAAAGTTAAAGATTTTCGTGATTTCCGATCTTTTGTGAGGCTCGCGTGGAATATCACAACATTACCTTTAGGTAGTCTGCTATAAATACGCCTGTTTCCCCGCCAAGTGCTTTAGCCGGACGAGAAATTTAGGAACTGTGTGGATTTTCACTTTTTAAAAGGTGGATTATTGTCGCAATAAAGTTAAGAATTTTCGTGATTTCCGATCTTTTGTGAGGCTCGCGTGGAATATCACAACATTACCTTTAGGTAGTCTGCTATAAATACGCCTGTTTCCCCGCCAAGTGCTTGAGCCGGACGAGAAATGTATGAACTGTGTGTGGATTTTTACTTTTTAAAAGGTGGATTATTGTCGCAATAAAGTTAAGGATTTTCGGGATTTCTGATCTTTTGTGAAGCTCGCGTGGAATATCACAATATTACCTTTAGGTAGTCTGCTATAAATACACCTGTTTCCCCGCCAAGTGCTTGAGCCGGACGATAAATTTAGGAACTGTGTGGATTTTCTTTTTTTAAAAGGTGGTTTATTGTTGCAATAAAGTTAAGGATTTTCGTGATTTTTGATCTTTTTTGAGGCTCGCGTGGAATATCACAACATTACCTTTAGGTATTCTGCTATAAATACGCCTGTTTCCCCGCCAAGTGCTTGAGTCAGACAAAAAATTTAGGAACTGTGTGGATTTTCACTTTTTAAAAGGTGGATTATTGTCGCAATAAAGTTAAGAATTTCCGTGATTTCTGATCTTTTGTGAGGCTCTCCTGGAATATCGCAACATTACCTTTAGGTAGTCTGCTATAAATACGCCTGTTTCCCCGCCAAGTGCTTGAGCCGGACGAGAATTGTAGGAATTGTGTGGATTTTCACTTTTTAAAAGGTGGATTATTGTCGCAATAAAGTTAAGAATTTCCGTGATTTCTGATCTTTTGTGAGGCTCGCGTGGAATATCGCAACATTACCTTTAGGTAGTCTGCTATAAATACGCCTGTTTCCCCGCCAAGTGCTTGAGCTGGACAAAAATTGTAGGAATTGTGTGGATTTTCACTTTTTAAAAGGTGGGTTGTTGTCGCAATATAGTTAAGGATTTTCGTGATTTCTGATCTTTTGTGAGGCTCGCGTGGAATATCGCAACATTACCTTTAGGTATTCTGCTATAAATACGCCTGTTTCCCCGCCAAGTGCTTGAGCCAGACAAAAAATTTAGTGACTGTGTGGATTTTCACTTTTTAAAAGGTGGATTATTGTCGCAATAAAGTTAAGAATTTCCGTGATGTCTGATCTTTTGTGAGGCTCTCCTGGAATATCGCAACATTACCGTTAAGTAGTCTGCTATAAATACGCCTGTTTCTCCGCCAAGTGCTTGAGCCGGACGAGAAATTGACAAACTGTGTGTGGATTTGTACTTTTTAAAAGGTGGATTATTGTCGCAATAAAGTTAAGGATTTTCGTGCCACTTTCACCTCACTCTCTCGGCTCCCGTCTGCTCCGACGTCTCACCCTTCCTCCGTGATCGCTTCTAGGAGCAGTAGTTCATCCTCTGTGTATTCACCCTCAAAAAAGATAAGGTTTTGACTCCTCATTTGTCCAAAAATAGTCGTTTGCTCTTGACGACGGAGTGTACGAGCCTCGCGGAGTTGGAGTGTCCCGTACGGCGTGATTTTTTTGGGGGAAAAAACCCTCATTTGCAGAGATGGCTTGAGTGGACGGTGTGGCAGGTTCAGACAGAGTGAGGAGTCGATGATGGACGGAGCAATTTGCTTTATCCGCCGCAGGTCCTATCTGCAGCATATAGGTACAATTGAAGGCGTACTGCAGCAAGGCGGTATCTCACGCTGTACAGCCACGATCAGCACTTTTTAAGGATAAAGCATGTCAGTGCACGGGTTATGTATTTACCGCCTCCTTCTCGTCTCATTGCACCTCATTCAGACTAATGAGCTCCCGCTAAAAGTTCCCATTTCCGTTACCGCCGTGCGCTCGCAATGACTCTCAACAGGGATCATTTACCCAACATTGCCAGGGACATTTAAAGGCAAAGGAGGAGTCATGGAGGATAAAGTAATTTTCCGTTTCACACAAACCCTTGCCGGGTTGACAATTTGATGCGCAGTCACTCAAGATGGATGTGCACACCTATAAAGTATGAAAGCATGGTGTGTCCTGGATATTAGAGGTGCGGTCCTCTTTCCAGCTGGCACGTATAGCCTAGCATTTGTCCCTGGGGACGATGCACAGCTGGTCGTAGCGGTTGAACTCTGTCGCCTATCGCCTTCCAGCTGCATGACTGCTATCGCAATTAAGCCGAAAAATCTAGAGTTTTTTTTCCGCCGCTTATCAGAGGGGGCAGCAGTCTAAGAAGCAGAGATGCCCAGACTTCCCTGTCCCCGGCCACCTCCTCTAGTTACCCGCAAGCCCACCGGGGGGCTGATGGGGGCGTCTTGGACGACCTCACCCGAGCAGGAAGGCTTGCTGGAAGCGACGTAGAAGACCTCACTGGAGCAGGAAACAGCTGTGCAGCTACTCATAGCCCCCCACCTTAAGGGACGGATTCCAGAAGTCCCCAAAGAGGCCAACAGACGGGGATAGGTGGGAGGGAGCTTGAAAAGAGGCAAACATGTGCTTCGATGTGGCCATCAGTGCCAAAATCTTGTCGAGCCTCTCGGCCATTGAAACCTCTGCGGGGTCAGTCACTGGCTGGATCATTTCTGTCACGATCTGGTGAGCGTTGCTTGCAAGTAAACAATAACTTACAAGGAAGCAGGGAACAAACAGAAGCAGCACAATCAGCATCAGTCTCAGCGGAACAATGATCCAGCTCTGAAGGAGGGACCCAGGTGGAACTCAATAGAACTAATTCAACGAGGAACAGGTGTGCTGACTGGACATGGAACAGAAAGTAACGGTGCTTCAAAACACGGACCAAAGTGTGAGGCTGTGATTCAGGAAGTCATTCTAAACATAGGACAACCCAAACATAACCAATTTGTCAGTAGCAATTCTGACAATACCGAGGCGTTCCCAGGCCAGCTGTGAGAGACAGTCCCTCCGACGTGTCCGAGGTCTGCCCCGAGGCCTCTTCCCGGCCGGGTGGCGTCCAGGAGACATCCGTAGTAGATGCCCGAGCCATCTCAGTGAAGGAGCAGAGGCTCTACTCTGAGTCTCTCCCGGATGACCGAGCTCCTCACCCCATCTCTGAGGGTGATCCCAGACCTCTTGTGGAGGAAACTCATACCTGCCGCTTGTGTTCGCGGCCTTGTCCTTTCGGTCGTTACCCACAGAAACAATAATAAAATAACACAAACAAATCTACTCACTTGAACCAATATCTCAAACAAGGCTATCCGTGGCTAAATTGATGGATAGACAGATCAATAAAGTATCTATCCCGGAGAGAAATTCAGGTTTACAGCACAATCCCGCTGGAATAAAAAAAAAAGGTCGATCTCAGACCGGGCTCTTGGGAAGGGTGTCCAGACTGAGGGCAAGAAAAAAAACTTGATAGCTATCAGCACACCATAAACATGTTACACGGGGGTAGGCTGCTGCCATCCTTCCATCGCCCCAGAGGGGTTTAAGCGGTGGCAAAGGTGTGGGGTGGGGGTGTGTGTGCGCTTGCCCGTTGTCCAGGGTGTAGGTCAGGGGTCGGCAACCCGCGGCCCCGGAGCCGCATGCGGCTCTTTGACCACTCTGATGCGACTCAGCTACATACTTGCCGACCCCCCCGATTTTCCCAGGAGACTTATGGATCTCAGTGTCTCTCATAGATTACTCCCAGGGAAAAAAGTATCCTATTTACACTCTAATTACTAAATAAAGGGTGTGCCCTAATTGCACTGCAGTAATTGTCCTCTATAGCATTTACATACAGCGTGCCAGTCCAGCCACATGTTGCATGTTGTTATTACTTGCACACACAGGAGACAGCAAAGCATACTTACTCATCAGCCACACAGCTTACACTGACGGTAGCCTTATAAAACAAATTTAACATTGTTACGTTACAAATATGCGCCACACTGTGAACCCACACCAAAAAAGAATGAAAAACACATTTCTGGAGAACATCCCACTGTAACACAACATAAACACAACACAACCATTACACAGAATCCCATGCAGCCCTAACTCTTCCGGTCTACATTATACACCCCCGCTACCACCAAATCCCCCCACACATCAACCCCCCCCACCCCCCCCCACCCCTCTCCGTGCGTTGGTTGAGCGGAAGAGTTAGGGCTGCATGGGATTCTGGGTATTGGTACCGTCAGTGTAAGATGTGTGGCTGCTGAGTTAGTACGCCTTGCTGTCACTTATGTGAACAAGCTAAAATTGCATTCTACATGAGGTCGAGCAGGTTGTTAGGGCAGACTGTAGAGGGCGCCAAATGCAGCGTCATCACGCTCTGATATTCGGGAGTCTCCCGGGAAAAATGAGAGGGCAAGTATGACGCTATCAAGCGCCAATTATTCAAAACATAGCGCCAATTATTCAAAACTCGCGGGCTGCACTAACATCAAATTTCCACATTAAAGTGCTTGCCGGTGCGTGTGTCAGAGACCCCTGGCTTACATAGCAGCGGTGTTTTACATTTTAAAATTGTTTTTGTGGCTCCCATTACTTTCTTTGATTTGTGAAACTTGCCAAAATGGCTCTTTGAGTGGTAAAGGTTGCCGACCCCTGGTGTAGGTGATGTTGTCTATAGGCCCGGCGTCTTTCTCCGCAGGCGTTACGAGCATAGTTCAACTCCCCGGCGTTGTTGAAGGTGAGAGGGATGTCGAAGCGGCTATGACTCTGATGTCCTCCAGGGGTGTTTTCAGAACAGCCTTCGTCTGTTGTGAGCAGCGTCAAGGCCCTTCGAGGAAGTTGAATCGTAGATAAGGATTGTTGTTTTCCAAGCGAGCAGACCTTTCAACGACTTGTCTGATCTAATCAATAAATACTTTTTCGCATTTCAGTAAGCCTTTTAATGACATGATCCAACTTACGATTCAGTTCTGAAATCGCCACAGTCTGTCAGCCTTCCAGCCTTTGGGGACTTTGAGCGGCTGCCATTGTCTTCCGTGTTTTCCCAGCCCAATCAGCAGATTCCCTGCGATCACACGATCAAATTGGAGTGTTGCGATGTCTCAATCGCACCAATCAACCCATCCTCGCAGATTATGCCCCGCAACTTTTATCCTATGACCGCAACTGTTGTTATTTTGGCCAAAGGATGTGTGAAACACACACATCACATAGCTCAGACATACTGTAAATTACAGACTATATGCCGCTACTTTTTCCTACGCTTTGAACCTTTCGGCTTATAAAAGGGTGCAGTTCATTTCAGAATCAGAATCAGAAATACTTTATTCATCCCCGAGGGGAAATTAAAATTTTCAGCACAATCCCATTCAAGATCAGACAAACATTACAGGGAGACAGAACAGGATCGCTGACGGGTCTGCCAACTTCCGGCGCCCCTAATTTATGGATATTTCTTCGCTGAAGACCAAAATGCAAACAGTTTGGGGTTTTTTTAAACAAGAAAATACACTGAAAAGGTGTGTTATTGTTTGTGCTATGGCGCCATCTTTTGGACAAGTTAGCTCACTGCAGGGGTTGCGGTGCTCTTCAGTTTAAAGCTTTGAACCGGACGCACAATTGCCGCTCCGTTTTCTAATCATCCATAGCGTTTCTTCATTCATTCAGTTTTACAATCCAACTAAAACAATTCATACTTAGTAAACCGTTCCATACGTGATGTCTGTAGGAGTGTTTTCATGCATACTTGTCCAAGCTATCGTAATGTAATCAAGCTAGTGTTGTTAGCATCAGCTAATATGCTAACACGTTTATGAGTGTCTGTGTTGGTATTAACTTTTTTTTTGTTATAGTTTCAGTTTGACAAATTCCTCAGTAAATTCTGTGGAGTTATTGAGTCTGTTTAGCTGATTGGAGAGCTAGCTTCCGCAGCTAGCGGGTTCATGACGATGACTTCTGTTTTGTTTGATCAGCCGTTTTACTGCCGTGTTACAGACACCGTTTAGAAACAATAAAGGTATGTAAAAAAACTAAACATTTACAGAATTTTTCTGTGTAAATAACTAGAGATGTCCGATAATGGCTTTTTTGCCGATATTCCGATATTGCCCAACTCTTAATTACCGATTCCGATATCAACCGATACCGATATATAACAAATTATTATGCCTAATTTTGTTGTGATGCCCCGGTGATGCCCCGCTGGATGCATTAAACAATGTAACAAGGTTTTCCAAAATAAATCAACTCAAGTTATGGAAAAAAATGCCAACATGGCACTGCCATATTTATTATTGAAGGCACAAAGTGCATTTTTTTTTTAACATGCCTCAAAACAGCAGCTTGGAATTTGGGACATGCTCTCCCTGAAGGGGGCATGAGGAGGTTGAGGTGGGCGGTGTTGGGGGGGGGGCGGGGTTTTGGGGTAGGGGGTAGCGGGGGGTGTATATTGTAGCGTCCCGGAAGAGTTAGTGCTGCAAGGGGTTCTAGGTATTTGTTCTGTTGTGTTTATGTTGTGTTACGGTGCGGATGTTCTCCCGAAATGTGTTTGTCATTCTTGTTTGGTGTGGGTTCACAGTGTGGCGCATATTTGTAACAGTGTTAAAGTTGTTTATACGGACACCCTCAGTGTGACCTGTATGGCTGTTGACCAAGTATGCCTTGCATTCACTTGTGTGTGTGAAAAGCCGTAGATATTATGTGATTGGGCCGGCACGCAAAGGCAGTGCCTTTAAGGTTTTTTGGCGCTCTGTACTTCTCCCTACGTCCGTGTACACAGTCATAAATTTTACTTTTTGAAACAGATATCGATAATTTTGAAACCGATACCGATAATTTCTGATATTACATTTTAAAGCATTTATCGGTCGATAATATCGGACATCTCTATAAATAACTCATTTCACAATGTTTATATCTGCGGCTAATATATGGAAACATTTTTATTTTATTTTTTTAATTTAGTGGGTGCGCCTTATATGCCGGTGCGCTTTATTGTA
>NC_084750.1:41027021-41047021 GCF_033978785.1 Entelurus aequoreus
AAAATAGCGGCTTACAGTCCATAATTTACGGTACACCCCCCCCCCCCCCCCCACACACACACACACACACACACTCTTCCTCTCACGCAAATGCTTAACGCATTTTCCAGACGTATATAAGCCACTCCCACGAAATTATAGAAGAAAAAAATATGTGTCCATATATTAGTCGCACCGGACTATAAATTACAGATGTATACATTGTGAAATTGGGTTTTTTTACACAGAAAGATTTTTATATGTTTGTTTACATTCCTTAATTGTTTCCAAACGGTGTCTGTAACAGGGCAGTAAAACGACTGATCAAACAAAACAGAAGTCATCATCATGGACCCGCTAGCTGCAAAAACTAGCTCTCCAATCAGCTAAACAGACTTAACAAGTCCACGGTGACGTTTTGGTGAATTTACAAAACTGAAACAATACAAAAAAAAATTGTGTAGCATGCTGACAACGCTAGCTCGATTACATTACGACAGCATGTACAAATTTGAGTGTATTTTTGTTTAAATTATTTGCATTAAAAATCTATAAATTAGCCCAACAGTTTTATAAGCTGGAGGGTTCAAAGTAGAGGACAAAAATAGTGGATGATAGTTCGGAATTTACGGTAACCCCTCGCCCCTCTTCCTCTCACGCAAATGATTAACGCATTTTCCGGACTATAGAGCTCCCACGAAATTATAGAAGAAAAAATATATGTCCATATATTAGCCGCACCGGACCATAAGTTGCAGATGTATACGTTGTGAAATTAGCTTTTTTTAACATAGAAAATGTTTTAAATGTTTGTTTACATACCTTAATTGTTTCCAAATGGTGTCTGTAACAGGGCAGTAAAACGGCTAATCAAACAAAACAGAAGTCACCGTCATGGACCCGCTAGCTGCAAAAGCTAGCTCTCCAATCAGCTAAACAGACTCAACAAGTCCACGGTGACGTTTTGGTGAATTTACAAAACTGAAACGATACAAAAAGAAAATGTGTTAGCATATTGGCTAATGCTGACAACGCTAGCTTGATTACATTACGACAGCACGTACACATTTGCATGAAAACACTCCTGCAGACATCGCACATGGGACGGTTTAGTAAGTAAAAACAGTTTTAGTTTTATTGAAAAACTTGCAAAAGTTGCTTGGAGTGATAAATAATGAGTCCATATGAGTAGAGACTAGGGATGTCCGATAATGGCTTTTTGCCGATATCCGATATTCCGATATTGTCCAACTCTTTAATTACCGATACCAACCGATACCGATATATACAGTCGTGGAATTAACACATTATTATGCCTAATTTGGACAACCAGGTATGGTGAAGATAAGGTCCTTTTAAAAAAATAATAAAATAAGATAAATAAGTTAAAAACATTTTCTTGATTAAAAAAGAAAGTAAAACAATATAAAAACAGTTACATAGAAACTAGTAATTCATGAAAATGAGTAAAATTACCTGTTAAAGGTTAGTACTATTAGTGGACCAGCAGCACACACAATCATGTGTGCTTACGGACTGTATCCCTTGCAGACTGTATTGATATATATTGATATATAATGTAGGAACCAGAATATTAATAACAGAAAGAAACAACCCTTTTGTGTGAATGACTGTGAATGGGGGAGGGAGGTTTTTTGGCTTGGTGCACTAATTGTAAGTGTATCTTGTTTTTTATGTTGATTTAATAAATAAATAAAAATGTATTAAAAAAAAACACCAAAAAAACGATACCGATAATAAAAAAAACGATACCGATAATTTCCGATATTACATTTTAAGAGACGCTATGGATGGCAAGAAGAGGGA
Source organism: Entelurus aequoreus (assembly GCF_033978785.1). NCBI lineage: Eukaryota > Metazoa > Chordata > Actinopteri > Syngnathiformes > Syngnathidae > Entelurus > Entelurus aequoreus. The sequence goes on from NC_084750.1 coordinate 41,028,828, forward strand.
ATGGCGCTTGTACTTCCGGTTGAAAGCTCAGTCTGAACAGAAGGGCTGCGGTAGGTGAACTCGTCCAAAAGATGGCGCCATAGCACAAACAGCATCACGCCATTTTAGTGTCTTTGCTTGGTTTTTGTTTGTTTAAATCCATAAATTAGACCAACAGTTTTATAAACTGGTGGGTTCAAAGCGGAGGAGGAAAATAGCGGATTATAGTCCGGAATTTACGGTAACCCCCCCCCCCCCCCCCCTCTTCCTCTCACGCGAGATCCACCCAGTAACGGGCTCCATATGAATTGTAAACCACAGTCACAGTAATCTAAGGCCCTGGTTTCCTGTCTGGAGGCAGGAAGTGTGCAATGCATATGACTGTTAAAGAAGTGATTAGTGGCACAGGTGGTGTAAAGCCTGACTAATCCCGGCATGATGTATTTCCTCTCTCTGCATGCTCGACTGCATCCTATCCACTCATTACACCTGGGTATATTACCTCCCGCCGTGCTGACCAATCTTTTCCAATGGATGGACTTCAATGGCGTGTAAATATTTCTGCTCTCTGGAGACGGTCTGATTAAAAATAATCACTTTTAAGCATTTGTTTGTTTTCCAAACCATCCCGACCTGATAACATTTTAGCACGGGTGCCAAAATGTGTTTCATTACTTTTCATTTTCAAAATAAAAGGGGCCACAAATGTCGTCACCGGCTTTATTTTAACAGGACATGTTATGATACATTAAAAACACATTTAATAATGGCATCAAAAAGCAATTTTTGCTTTTTTTGTAGTGAGTAAACAAACAAAAGCTCCTAATTGGCTGCTTACATATGCAGTAACATATCCAATCAATCAATGTTTACTTATATAGCCCTAAATCACAAGTGTCTCAAAGGGCTGCACAAGCCACAACGATTGTCATTTATATTTATATTATTTTGTCATCATTATTAATTCACTTGTTTATTTACTGTTAATATCTGCTTACTTCCTGTTTTAACATGTGCTGTCTACACTTGTTAAAATGTAATAATCACTTATTCTTCTGTTGTTTGATACTTTACATTAGTTTTGTATGATACCACAAATATAAGTATCGATCCGATACCAAGTAGTTACAGGATCATACATTGGTCATATTTAAAATCATCCTGTATTTCCTGAGTTTGTAAGCAATAAAAAAAAGACAAAAGATTCTGTGACGATAAAAATGATTGATGTAGTCATAGTAGTATCGACTAGATACTACTATGACTACGTGACCTACTCAGTGGCCTAGTGGTTAGAGTGTCCGCCCTGAGATCGGTTCAAACCCCGGCCGAGTCATACCAAAGACTATAAAAATGGGAGCCATTACCTCCCTGCTTGGCACTCAGCATCAAGGGTTGGAATTGGGGATTCAATCACCAAAAAATGATTCCCGGGCGCGGCCACCGCTGCTGCTCACTGCTCTCCTCAACTCCCAGGGGGTGATCAAGGGTGATGGGTCAAATGCAGAGGACAATCATTGATACTTTAACTTTAACTTTAAAATGTGATAATCATGTATTCTTCTGTTGTTTGATACTTTCCATTAGTTTTGGATGATACCACAAATGTGGGTATCAATCCGATACCAAGTAGTTACAGAGTCATACATTGGTCATATTTAAAATCATCCTGCATTTCCTGAGTTTGTAAGCAACAACAAAAAAGACATAAGATTGTGTGACGATAAAAATGATTGATGTAATCATAGTAGTATCGACTAGATACTACTATGATTACATGACCTACTCAGTGGCCTAGTGGTTAGAGTGTAGATCGTGGGTTCAAACCCCGGCCGAGTCATACCAAAGACTATAAAAACGGGAGCCATTACCTCCCTGCTTGGCACTCCGCATCAAGGGTTGGAATTGGGGATTAAATCACCAAAAAATTATTCCCGGGCGCGGCCACCGCTGCTGCTCACTGCTCCCCTCAACTCCCAGGGGGTGATCAAGGGTGATGGGTCAAATGCAGAGGACACATTACACCACACCTAGTGTGTGTGTGACAATCATTGGTACTTTAACTTTAACTTTAAAATGTAATAATCATGTATTCTTCTGTTGTTTGATACTTTCCATTAGTTTTGGATGATACCACAAATGTGGGTATCAATCCGATACCAAGTAGTTACAGAGTCATACATTGGTCGTATTTAAAATCATCCTGTATTTCCTGAGTTTGTAAGCAACAAAAAAAAAGACATAAGATTGTGTGACGATAAAAATGATTGATGTAATCATAGTAGTATCGACTAGATACTACTATGAGGGGGGTTACCCACATATGCGGTCCTCTCCAAGGTTTCTCATAGTCATTCACATTGACGTCCCACTGGGGTGAGTTTTCCTTGCCCGTATGTGGGCTCTGTACCGAGGATGTCGTTGTGGCTTGTACAGCCCTTTGAGACACTTGTGATTTAGGGCTATATAAATAAACATTGATTGATTGATTGATTGATTGAAAATTAGGGATGTCCGATAATGGCTTTTTGCCGATATCCGATATTCCTATAGTGTCCAACTCTTTAATTACCGATACCGATATCAACCGATACTGATATATGCAGTCGTGGAATTAACACATTATTATGCCTAATTTGGACAACCAGGTATGGTGAAGATAAAGTCCTTTTTTTTTAAAATTAATAAAATAAAATAAGATAAATAAATTAAAAACATTTTCTTGAATAAAAAAAAAAAGTAAAACAATATAAAAACAGTTACATAGAAACTAGTAATTAATGAAAATGAGTAAAATTAACTGTTAAAGGTTAGTACTATTAGTGGAGCAGCAGCACACACAATCATGTGTGCTTACGGACTGTATCCCTTGCAGACTGTATTGATATATATTGATATATAATGTAGGAACCAGAATATTAATAACAGAAAGAAACAACCCTTTTGTGTGAATGAGTGTTAATGGGGGAGGGAGGTTTTTTGGGTTGGTGCACTAATTGTAAGTGTATCTTGTGTTTGTTATGTTGATTTAATAAAAAAAAATAAAAAAAACAACAACAAAAAAACAATACCGATAATTTAAAAAAAACGATACCGATAATTTCCGATATTACATTTTAAAGCATTTATCGGCCGATAATATCGATAACATCTCTACTTAAAATAAGTATATTCTCACTAACAACAACTGTACTACTATATGAGTAGGTATTTTCTCTTGTTTCATTGAAAATAAAGTAGCAAAGTCCATTTGGCTGTCATCTGTTATAATTATGAGACACAATTGTGTCAAAGTCGTGATTGTTTTTTTCATGCTTGAAATAAGAAATGATTACTTTAAAAAAAAAGCAGTTTTATACTTGTGAGTGTTGATGACACAGCTTTGCAACACTTGATATTCTAGTTTCAAGCATGTTTTACTCTATATAGGTCATCAAATCTCAGCAACAAGCTGTAATATCTTACTGAGATCATTTAGGACCAAAACACTTAAAACAAGTAAAACACTCTAACATAAAATCTGCTTAGTGAGAAGAATTATCTTATCAGACAGAAAATAAGCAAATATCCCTAGAGATGTCCGATAAATGCTTTAAAATTTAATATTGGAAATTATCGGTATCGTTTTTTTTATTATCGGTATCTTTTTTTTTTTTCAAATTAAATCAACATAACAAACACAAGATACACTTACAATTAGTACACCAACCCAAAAAACCTCCCTCCCCCATTTACACTCATTCACACAAAAGGGTTGTTTCTTTCTGTTATTAATATTCTGGTTCCTACATTATATATCAATATATATCAATACAGTCTGCAAGGGATACAGTCCGTAAGCACACATGATTGTGCGTGCTGCTGGTCCACTAATAGTACTAACCTTTAACAGTTCATTTTACTCATTTTCATTAATTACTAGTTTCTATGTAACTGTTTTTATATTGTTTTCCTTTTTTTTTTATTCAAGAAAATTTTTTAAATTTATTTATCTTATTTTATTTTATACACTTTTTTTAAAAAAAGACCTTATCTTCACCATACCTGGTTGGCCAAATTAGGCATAATAATGTGTTCATTCCACGACTGTATATATCGGTATCGGTTGACATCGGTATCGGTTGATATCGGTATCGGTAATTAAAAGTTGGACAATATCGGAATATCGGATACCGGCAAAAATCCATTATCAGAGATCCCTAAATATCACCCTTATTTGAGATATTTCATCGTACTTAGATATTAGTTTTTGCAGGGTACCGGTGGGCCGTACACCCCTCCCACCTGCTAAAGAGTAATGTGTGGTAAGCTCCGGTCTCCTCTGGCGCCTTTTGAGGCATGAATTATGTAAACAAATGTACTCGAGCGTGCACCGAGCTGATTTGTCCCGTGAGCTACAGGAAATAGCCGCGCGAAACAAGCAAAGTGTGAATGTTTTGTGAACGCACTCAGGATAGAAAAAAAAAAAAGACGGATGCTAGCGTCATAGCAACGGTGTGAAGGTGTGTTCCTGAACGTGGCGCACATCCGCCGTTCCTCATTACCATGTTCTCCTAAATTCCTTCACGGCGTGACACGGTTTCCATAGCAACACCTTCCTCCTGCAGGAACCGATCGTTTCCGTATCGCTCTGCACGGTGCAACCCACTATCCGTAAAAGCAGAGTTCAATTTGACTTTTAACACTTAAATTTGCCTCGTTTTCTTCCAATTAAGCCGAACGCTTACGATGTTCAACTCCAGCTGATGTCTCTTCCCGCTGATGTCTCTTCCCGCTGATGTCTCTTCCCGCTTGCTTGGCAGAACAAGTTGTTAATGAAGACCCCACGCTGAGGTCCTTCTAAGACTTCAAGTACCGTAAAAAATGGACATACAGAAATAAAGTACAGTCGTTCCTTGCTTTAAACTTAACAAAAACGTCCAACGCCCGCTCTCACTCGGGTGCCAACAGATGGGATGGTTGTATCTTTCAGCACTAGACTTGCACGCTCCGTTTCGATCAGGGATCGGCAACCCAAAAATTTTGAAAGAGCCATACTGGACCAAAAATACCAAAAACTAATCTGTCTGGAGCCGCAAAAAATTAAAACCCTTTTATAAGTGTTTTAATGAATACAACACGATGTAAGTGTCTATATTAGCTTTGTTAGCCTACTATCAAAATGACTTTAAAAGTCTTATATAATTGTTATAATAAAGGCAACACATGATGTGTCTATAGTACAGACCTGGGCATTCTGCGGCACGCAGGCCGCATCCGGCCCTTTTTGCGTCCCTGTCCGGCCAGCGTGAGGCCAATTATAAATTACAAAATAAATTTTAAAAAGTATCTATGTCGAGTGTGCAATACAACGGTGCTGCTTTTGTTTTGAAAATCGTTATTTGTATTACTTCCGTGTGGACGTATGCGTGTGCGTGATTGTGAGTGAATGTGAACAGCTGCAATCACAAATTACAAAATAAAGTTGAAAAAACATCTATGTCAACTGTGCTGCTTTTATTTTGAAAAGTATTATTTATGGGCGTGTGTCCGTGTGTAACCTGCGAGTGAGGGTGCACATGCAGCGACAAGTGATGCACGGTTTACACCCGAGACGCTAAAAAGAGAAAAGTTGATGAGGAATGGCGTGTTTTCAACAAGACATGGACTGCCAAGCAACGTTCCCTCTAAGGTGCGTGCCTGCGCAATTGCGCACTGCTCAAGCGTCCGCTGCGCGCAGCAAATATATGCCGCGCACCAAATCAAATCCCATCTGAATTCTAAACAAAATAAACATATTTATTCTATGTAACTTTGCAATGCAACTTTGAGTGACAGTGACAACAAGCGGCCCTAAGTGTGTTCGTCAACACCGTTCAATTATTGTAACGTCTATCGAGATGCTTCGAGGACAGGAATTATATCGATCACTTTATTGAGCAAAACTGTTTATATTCGGACATAACCACACCAAAAACATGAGTAAAACACTTCTATCTCGAAAAACTAGTCATTTTCTGCCGTACAAACCAGGCCAAAACCAACTTGTCATCTGTCACCAACACGCATAGCACTAAACCACTGGTGCGTTTATGGCCACACAAAAAGTCGGACAACTCAAACACCACACAAAGTTACACTATGACTCCTCAGTCATACGTGTGCTTATTTTACTGTCATTTATTATTAATGTTAATTGATTTATATTAGTCATGGAATGCTGTTACACACACTATGTTGAAGTATTACTATTATTATTAATTATTATTATTATTGTTATTATTATTTATCTTACGGTATATATAAAAAATAATATTGAGCAAAATTTTATTGAAATATTGTCGATGTGGCCCCCCAGCAGTGCTCGGGTAGCTCATGCGGCCCCCGGTAAAAATTAATTGCCCACCCCTGCTATAGTAGCTATGTTAGTTTATCATCAAATTGACTTTACAAGTCTTATATAAGTGTTTTAATGAAGACTACACATGATGTAAGTGTCTATATTAACTATGTTAGCTTACTATCAAAATGACTTTAAAAGTCTTATATAAGTGTTATAATGAAGGCAACACATGATGCAAGTGTCTATATTAGCTATGTTAGCCTACTATCAAAATGACTTTAAAAGTCTTATATAAGTGTTATAATGAAGACAACACATGATGTAAGTGTCTATATTAGCCTACTATCAAAATGACTTTAAAAGTCTTATATAAGTGTTACAATGAAGACAACCTATGATGTAAGTGTCTATATTAGCTATATTAGCCTACTATCAAAATGACTTTAAAAGTCTTATGTAAGTGTTATAATGAAGGCAACACATGATGTAAGTGTCTATATTAGCTATATTAGCCTCCTATCAAAATGACTTTAAAAGTCTTATATACTGTAAGTGTTATTATGAAGACAACACATGATGGCTCCTGGCACCCGCTTCCTTCACCAATCGGATGTGCTTAGAACCGGTATCTCCTGGAGTGACCTCTCCGGTGGATCTACACGGCCTGGGCGTGGAACTATGGAGGGCAAGCTGTTGTCCGCTACGTCAAACCACCTTCGGGACTCCGGCTCCGGATTTTCTGTCGGGGTTTACTCCCTTAGCCTTACCCTCCAGTGGGTTGACCGCAAGGCAGCGGTGGTTTCCTTCTCCTTGACGGGGCTGCCTTACCAGGTTTACTAGCCCCATCTGCCCGAATGCGGCAGGCAGCACGGGGGTACGTCTTACCCTGACTATACTTATCGCCAACTCAAACTTTATCAAGGGATTTCATACACTAAAAAACTTCTTCATGAAATCCATTTTGGATTTCAGGTGCATTGGGTTTTTTGGTGTAAAGTTCTAATCCAGAATGTGTTGGGGGTTTTTGTCGGTAGAATATAAAAAAAACAAGCAGATGGAACTGGACTAGAATCTGATGCAATCAACTGGTAAACACCCTGGCAAGGCAACTTTAGTTATATAGCACGTTTACAACAATTTTAAATTTGGACCAAAGTGCTTTACAGGTTAAAAAGCATAGAGCAAAAAAAAATTTTAAAAAAATGTAAAAAAATTTTTAAAGAATTTTAAAAAATACAACAATTATAAAAAATATATATATATATTTTTTAAATTAAAAAAATATTTAAAACAAATTAAAAGAAAATTATAAAAAAATTAAAACAAATCAAAACAAATTTAAAAAAATTAAAAACAATTTAAAACAATTTAAAAACAATTTTTTTAAACATTCAAAAACATTTAAAAATATATATATATTAAAAAATAAAAAATAAAATAAAAAATGTTATTAACATTTTTTTAAAAATAAATAAAATTACAAAATATTTTTAAAAATTACAAAAAAATCAATAAAAAAATAACATAAACAATGCATAAGCTAAATAAGATAGTGCAAAAGAAATACAGTGAAAGGGTTCGGAAAAAAAGTAAAATTGCAAAATAAAAATAATGAAATAATAAAAGTGCGACACATTTTTTTTTAAATTGCCGGGGGGGGGGACTAGAAATGGTGTCCTAGTGGGCGGGCTCAGCTCAGGTTAAAGGCCAGCGAGAAGAGATAGGTCTTAAGAAGGGTTTTGAAGACCCCCCAGGTAGAGGAGAAGGCTTTTCCAGAGCTTGGTGTGCTTATCACTATTCTGGTCTGAGGACAAAGGCTTGAAAAAAAAAGGGGTTTGAGGGCAAAGTAAGAGTTGGAACAGTAGAAGATATCTCATAAGAGAAAGCCAAACAGGTGGACAAGGGGCAGGAAAGAAATGGAGAAATGAAACAAAAGCAATCTGGTCCCAGAAAGTATTGGTGCAGATCATTGTGTATATTTGTGATTGTGTACGTGCCAAGATGGGGGCGAGGAGACAAAAAAACCCGCGCAGCCCGTGGGGTTGAGAAAACTCGATTCTGAATCCATTTTGAAAAGCACACAAACGACCTTCAGGTCCCCGCAGCCGGGAAGACGCCGTCCTGCGCCAATCTAATCCAACTTCTCTCCTCATATCTGCTCGGGCGACTGGAGTGCATCTATCTGTCCTGCAGCTTATAAAACGTCCATTACAGTGTGCTTCTATCACTCGGGGCCCTCCCTGATGAACTGTGGAATAAATGGACGGCACCGGAGAACTATAAACCCGCCGTGGATGTACGGGCCAGAGAAGCATCTGTGACCGTTGGTGTTGACAAAAGTGTACGTCCATTACAGTTGTCCCGCTGAAACAGCTGACGGTAGTCCAGTGCAGAATTACTTTGTGTGCCTTTTTTTTCTTCTTCTTTTTTTTTGACTTAACGCAGCTGTTCCCCCTGACATTAGCATATGAGCTCCCATGCAAACACAAACAATCACACATGCACAGGCTTCCCAGCAGGCTTAAATCCGACTCAAGTCCAACATAGCCGCCCGTGGCTCTCGCTGGCTCCGTCCCAAACCGCAGACTGCTGCCTCGCGCTCCGATACGCTCGGATGCACGGCATTTCTTTACGTTCATTTGCCACAGTTTGAGCTTTAGTGCCTAAGCGCTTTCTCTACGGGCGCTTTGTTCTCTGCACTGACTTTTAGCACGCGGAAGTGACGGCGTCGTCCATTGTTGTGGCGTGAAGACCGTGTAAAGCTGCTAAGTCCTCACAAGATCCACTTCATGGGCGGGGGCTTTCATTCTTTGCTCAATGCTGACAAATGCAACCTGCACTCGGTGCCGGATTAAGCCCGATATCGCTGCATGGTGACACAAGTCGAGACGTTCTCCATGTTCTCAAACTGGAGAAGATCGGGCTGACATTGAACGTTTGTTGGGCAAAGTTTCAAGAACAGCGGGGTGCCTTTCGGAGATTCGAAAGAGAAACTGATCTCCAAATGAACCCCGTTTGAAACACAACTGGGTGGTTGATGAGCTTTTTGTGTGCTTGTTGGTTGTTATATCTCTCTAAGACACCTGTGTTTTTATGTTGACTGTGGCTTCTTTTTTCTTACTTTTTTTAATGTAATTATTATTATTGGTATACATGTGTGTGTGTGAGTATATATATATATATATATATATATATATATATATATATATATATATATATATATATATATATATATATATATATATATATATATATATATATACTGTGTATATGTATATACTGTATATATGTATATATATGTGTATATATATATATATATATATATATATATATATATATATATATATATATATATATATATATATATATATATATATATATATACATATATATATATATATATATATATATATATATATATATACTGTATATATGTATATATATACTGTATATATGTATATGTATATACTGTATATATGTATATATATGTGTATATATATATATATACATATATATATATATATATATATATATATATATATATATATATATATATATATATATATATATATATATATGTATATATATATATATATATGTATGTATATATATGTATGTGTATATATATATATATATATATATATATATGTATATATATATGTATGTATGTATATATATGTATGTGTATATATATATATATATATATATATATATATATATATATATATATATATATATATATATATATGTATGTATATATATATATATATATATATATGTATGTATATGTATATGTATATACATATATATATGTATGTGTATATATGTATGTATATATATATATATATACATATATATATACATATATACAGTATATACATATACATATATACAGTATATATATATATATATATATATCTCTGCATATATATATATATACATATATGTATCTGCATATATATATATATACATATATATATCTGCATATATATATATACATATATATATATCTGCATATATGTATATATGTACATATGCATATATGTACATATGCATATATGTATATATGCATGTATGTATGCATATATGCATGTATGCATATATGGATGGATATATGCATACATGCATATATGTATGTATGTATGTATATATGCATATATGTATGTACAGTATTTATATATGTATATATCTGAATATGTCCAACCTAAATCTAATTTCCCCTCGGGGATTAATAAAGTACTATCCAATCTAATGTACATAAATATATATTTATGAATGTATATACAGTATGTATATATCTGTATATGTGTACATGTATAAATTCTTATGTATATATAAGTATGTATATATGTGTGTGTGTTTGTGTGTGTGCACGTGCGTGCGTGTGCACATTTATGTACATATATGTGTGTGTACATATATATGTACATACATATGTGTATATATATATGTACATAGGTCTACAAATACAGTCGTGGTCAAAAGTTTACATACACTGGTAAAGAACATAATGTCATGGCTGTCTTGAGTTTCCAATACTTTCTACAACTCTGACATCACACGGACAAAGATAAGACCTTCTGGAGGAAAGTTCTGTGGTCAGATGAAACAAAAATTTAGCTGTTTTGCCACAATACCCAGCAATATGTTTGGAGGAGAAAATGGGAGGCCTTTAATCCCAGGAACACCATTCCTACCGTCAAGCATGGTGGTGGTAGTATTATGCTCTGGGCCTGTTTTGCTGCCAATGGAACTGGTGCTTTACAGAGAGTAAATGGGACAATGAAAAAGGAGGATTACCTCCAAATTCTTCAGGACAAGCTAAAATCACCAGCCCGGAGGTTGAGTCTTGGGTGCAGTTGGGTGTTCCAACAGGACAATGACCCCAAACACACGTCAAACGTGGTAAAGGAATCGGGCTATAATTAAACGTTTAGAATGGCCTTCCCAAAGTCCTGACTTAAATGTGTGGACAATGCTGAAGAAACAAGTCCATGTCAGAAAACCAACACATTTAGCTGAACTGCATCAATTTTGTCAAGAGGAGTGGTCAAACATTCAAGCAGAAGCTTGTGGATGGCTACCAAAAGTGCCTTATTTCAGGTAAACTTGCCAAGGGACATGTAAGCAAATATTAACATTGCTGTATGTATACTTTTGACCCAGCACATTTGCTCACATTTTCAGTAGACCCATAATAAATTCATAAAAGAAGCAAACTTCATGAATGTTTTTTGTGACCAACAAGTATGTGCTCCAATCACTCTATCACAAAAAAATAAGAGTTGTAGAAATGATTGGAAACTCAAGACAGCCATGACATGATGTTCTTTACAAGTGTATGTCAACTTTTGATCGTGACTGTATATGTTTGTGTGTATATTTGTATATACATATATATGTGTGTGTGCGTGTATGTGTGTACATGTATATGTGTGTGAGCGTGTGTGTTTGTGTGTTTAGTTTGTTTTATTTTACTTGTGGGGGGGCCAAAACAGCATTTGATGTATTTGTGTGTTACTTTTGTCAATTCTGACCCATCTGACACCCCAGGGGCTCCCGATCCATTCTTTGAGAAACACTGCCACAGCCGGTGTTCCGCTTCTCTAAACCGCAAACTAATTGAGACTGAACCCCCAGCATCTCTCCTGGATTCAGCCAATTGTGCACTCCATTTTACCTCACAATGCAATGAATCAACAATCAGTACCTCACTTTCTTCACTTTTCACCACAGAGTCATCTTTCTGACTGGCATATGTTATTATTTATTATTTTTATCCAGACGTTGGATCGGCACTAGACATGGCCAGTGGCGGGGTCTTGGGCCAATGGCCCAGAACCAAGTTAACCAAGCTTTATTGAAGACACAAATGTGTTCTTTGACCACACGACCAGCGCTCTGTTGTTGTTTAGTCTGCAGATTGCTGCTTTGTGGCTTGAAATTGCCAATTGTGCTCCCTGCTAATCAATGATTGCAAGTGGGGGGACAATACACTGCAACGCTTTCTAGTTCTCCGTGAAGCAACACATTTTCACAGTCATTACCCTTTGGAGTCCAGGGTAGTTATTAGCTTTTTTGTGTTTACTTCTACAGTATATCTCACCTTAAAAACTGTTTATCTTATCGGTTGTTTTTGTCTTTTTTTCACTTCGTCATGTATTTTACGGTTTTGTTTTTTTCACATAACCAAAAACAACTGGATTATTTATTTCATTGCCTGAACCTTTGGTCCATTATGAGTTCTTTATTTAGCAATAATCAAACTAACATACATTCTTTACATCAGGGGATGTTGTGAAGCTCTTTGAGGCACTCGTGATGAAGGATCGTAAAAATCTAATGTAATAAACAGGCCATATATATTTCATTTTAGACTCCAAAACCGATTTATATAACACAAATTGTATTTTTTTGTTAAATTATATGTATGTATGTATGTGTATGTATATATATATATATATATATATATATATATATATATATATATATATATATATATATATATATATATATATATGTATATATATATATATATATATGTATATATGTATGTATATATATATATGTATATATGTATGTATATATGTATGTATATATATATGTATATATGTATGTATATATGTATGTATGTATATATGTATATATATATGTATGTATATATGTATATATATGTATGTATATATGTATATATATGTATGTATATATATGTATGTATATATATGTATGTATATATGTATATATATATATATGTATATATATATATGTATATATATATGTATACACTACCGTTCAAAAGTTTGGGGTCACATTTAAATGTCCTTATTTTTGAAGGAAAATCCCTGTACTTTTCAATGAAAATAACTTTAAAATAGTCTTAACTTTAAAGAAATACACTCTATACATTGCTAATGTGGTAAATGACTATTCTAGCTGCAAATGTCTGGTTTTTGGTGCAATATCTACATAGTTGTATAGAGGCCCATTTCCAGCAACTATTACTCCAGTGTTCTAATGGTACAATGTGTTTGCTCATTGGCTCAGAAGGCTAATTGATGATTAGAAAACCCTTGTGCAATCATGTTCACACATCTGAAAACAGTTTAGCTCGTTACAGAAGCTACAAAACTGACCTTCCTTTGAGCAGATTGAGTTTCTGGAGCATCACATTTGTGGGGTCAATTAAACGCTCAAAATGGCCAGAAAAATCAATCAATCAATCAATGTTTATTTATATAGCCCTAAATCACAAGTGTCTCAAAGGGCTGTACAAGCCACAACGACATCCTCGGTACAGAGCCCACATACGGGCAAGGAAAACTCACCCCAGTGGGACGTCAATGTGAATGACTATGAGAAACCTTGGAGAGGACCGCATATGTGGGTAACCACCCCCCCCCCCCCCCCTCTAGGGGAGACCGAAAGCAATGGATGTCGAGTGGGTCTGACATAATATTGTGAAAGTCCAACACATCAGCGAAAGTCCAGTCCATAGTGGGGCCAGCAGGAACCATCCCGAGTGGAGACGGGTCAGCAGCGTAGAGATGTCCCCATCTGATGATCTGTAACATGGCAGTAAAACGGCTGATGAAACAAAACAGAAGTCATCGTCATGGACCCACTAGCTGCGGAAGCTAGCTCTCCAATCAGCTAAACAGACTCAATAACTCCACGTTGACGTTTTGGTGAACTTACTGAGGAATTTGTGAAACTGATACAATACAAAAAGAAAGCCATTGTAAGTTAATAATACTAACAGAGGCACTTGTAAACGTGTTAGCATTTTAGCTAATGCTAACGACGCTAGCTTCATTACGTACAAATATGCATGGGATTACTCCTAGAGACATCACGCATGGGACGGTTTAGTAAGTATGAAATGTTTTAGTTATATTGTAAACAATGTGAGTGTGAATGTTGTCTATCTCTGTAAATTCCATATATTAGCCGCACCAGACTATAAGCCGCAGATATATACCGGTACGAAAGGTTTTATAAATGTTTATTTACATACCTAAATTGTTTCCAAACGATGAAACGGCTGATGAAACAAAACAGAAGTCATCGTCATGGACCCACTAGCTGTGGAAACTAGCTCTCCAATCAGCTAAACAGACTCAAAAGCTCCACTGTGCCGTTTTGGTGAATTTACTGAAGAATTTGTGAAACTGAAACAATACAAAAAGAATGCTATTGTAAGTTAATAATACTAACACAGGAACTTGTAAGCTAATGCTAACGACGTTAGCTTCATTCCATACAAACATGCATGGAAACACCCCTACAGACATCACGCATGGGACGGTTTAGTAAGTATGAAATGTTTTAGTTGTATTGTAAACAATGTGAGTGTGAATGTTGTGTTGGCCCTGCGATGAGGTGGCGACTTGTCCAGGGTGGAACCCGCCTTCCGCCCAATTGTAGCCGGGATAGGTTCCAGCCACCCCGGCTGGGACAAGCGGTAGAAAATGGATGGATGTTGCTTCGAGTGATGAATGAATAATCCTTTCGAGCAGACAGGCTATGTGACTGTTTTACTTCCAGTTCAAGGCATTAAAAGCAGAAGTACATTTTCAACCCGCTGCAGCGAGCGAACTGGTCCAAAAGCACCATAGCCCAATCAATACCACACCTATTCAGTGTATTTGTTTTTGAACTATTTGGATGCTGGATGCATTAAACAATGTAACAAGGTTTTCCAAAATAAATCAACTCAAGTTATGGCAAAAAAAAAAATGCCAACATGGCACTGCCATATTTATTATTGAAGTCACAAAGTGCATTATTTTTTTTAAACATGCCTCAAAACAGCAGCTTGGAATTTGGGACATGCTCTCCCTGAGAGAGCATGAGGTGGTTGAGGTGGGGGGGTAGCAGGGGTTGTATATTGTAGCGTCCTGGAAGGGTTAGTGCTGCAAGGGGTTCTGGGTATTTGTTCTGTTGTGTTTATGTTGTGTTACGGTGCGGATGTTCTCCCGAAATGTGTTTGTCATTCTTGTTTGGTGTGGGTTCACAGTGTGGCGCATATTTGTAACAGTGTTAAAGTTGTTTATACGGTCACCCTCAGTGTGACCTGTATGGCTGTTGACCAAGTATGATATGCATTCACTTGTGTGCGTGAAAAGCCGTAGATATTATGTGACTGGGCCGGCACGCAAAGGCAGTGCCTTTAAGGTTTATTGGCGCTCTGTACTTCTCCCTACGGCCGTGTACACAGCGGCGTTTTAAAAAGTCATACATTTTACTTTTTGAAACCGATACCGATAATATCCGATATTACATTTTAAAGCATTTATCGGCCGATAATATCGGCAGTCCCATATTATCGGACATCTCTAGTGATAACCTTATCCAGCTTAGTGTAAATGGGACCTTAGCCAGTCTGGTCACAACGTATCATATTTGCGAGTCAAACACAAACACTTCATTTTTATTTTATTTTTTTTTGAAGCTTTCACTGTGTGAAAGGAAACCTGTGTCTTCTGAGGCCTTGTCAGTCTGAGGCGCCGCATCACCCAATCACTGTCACCGCTGTGTTGACTTCAGCCTTCATCATGACATTGTGCTCGCTGCTAAAATCCCAATAGCTGTTCTTTTTACCCTCGCTTTTTCTTTTTTTCTCCACTCAAGATGAAGTGACACGCCACAAAAGAGTAGCTTCAAATGTCAAAATATTGTTTGTCTTGTTATTTACAACTGTCAGCGTCAGAGTCAGTCCATGCACTAAAAGTCTGTCAAGCTGAGATTTGTTGACAAATATACCATGAGTCTGTTCCACGTTTGCTTATTAGCATGAGTGATTAGGTGGGAAATGTACTGTACTCGGATATTATTGTTGTTGTTATCGGCAAGATCCGCACCCGTGTAGTGATTATGAAACAATAACAGAGATAATTCTTCCCCGTTGGGTACTTGCTCAGATGGCTGACGTGATAAAGCGGGAACTTAACAGAATTCTTGTTTGCTTGTAGACCCGTACGACGACGACGACCTGAAGGTGAAGACGCAAAGACCAAGATCAGCTGACCAGCCAGGTGTGTTTCAGGCACAAACAGGTGCGTAACGTGTGTACAAAATGCACAAGTTTCCAGGCTGGAAAAATCCAGAATCTTTGACTCTAATATTAAAGGTCCACATTCGGAGGGCTTCCAGTAGTGAGCCAATTTTAAAGGTTGGTGTTTGCCAATATGCTAACCATATTTGTTAGGGGTGTCAAAAAAATTGAAATTTTCATAAAGATTTTTAATCGATTAAAAAAAAAAAAATCTAAAAAAATAATCATATTTTTGATGTAGAGTAGGGGTGTCCAAAGTAAATGGGTTATACTTGTATAGCGCTTTTATACCTTCAAGGTACTCAAAGCGCTTTGACACTATTTCCACATTCACCCTTTCACACACATATGCTAACCATATTTGTTAGGGTTGTCAAAAAAATGTATTCTTGAATTAATCTGGATTTTTTTTCATACAGATTTTTAATCGATAAAAAAAAAAAAAAATCTAAAAAAATAATCATATTTTTGATGTAGAGGAGGGGTGTCCAAAGTAAATGGGTTATACTTGTATAGCGCTTTTCTACCTTCAAGGTACTCAAAGCGCTTTGACACTATTTCCACATTCACCCTTTCACACACATATGCTAACCATATTTGTTAAGGGTGTCAAAAAAATAGATTCTTGAATTAATCACAATTTTTATTCGTAAAGATTTGTAATCGATTAAAAAAAACAAAACATTTTAAAAATCATATTTTTGATGTAGAGGAGGGGTGTCCAAAGTAAATGGGTTAAACTTGTATAGCGCTTTTCTACCTTCAAGGTACTCAAAGCGCTTTGACACTATTTCCACATTCACCCTTTCACACACTTATGCTAACCATATTTGTTAAGGGTGTCAAAAAAATAAATTCTTGAATTAATCGCAATTTTTATTCGTAAAGATTTGTAATCGATTAAAAAAAATTTTTTTTTTTAAAAATCATATTTTTGATGTAGAGTAGGGGTGTCCAAAGTAAATGGGTTATACTTGTATAGCGCTTTTCTACCTTCAAGGTACTCAAAGCGCTTTGACACTATTTCCACATTCACCCTTTCACACACATATGCTAACCATATTTGTTAGGGGTGTTAAAAAAATAGATTCTTGAATTAATCGGGATTTTTTTTTTCATAAAGATTTTTAATCGATAAAAAAAAAAAACATTATAAAAAAAAATCATATTTTTGATGTAGAGGAGGGGTGTCCAAAGTAAATGGGTTATACTTGTATAGCGCTTTTCTACCTTTAAGGTACTCAAAGCGCTTTGACACTATTTCCACATTCACCCTTTCACACACACATTCACACACTGATGGCGGGAGCTGCCATGTGAGGCCCTAACCACCACCCATCAGGAGCAAGGGTGAAGTGTCTTGCCCAAGGACACAACGGACGTGACTAGGATGGTAGAAGGTGGGGATTGAACCAGGAATCCCCAGGTTTCTGGCGCGACCACTCTCCCAACTGCGCCACGCTGTCCCGTAAGGCCCGCGGGCCAATTGCGGCAGTGAGAAGCCATGAGCCAATCAAGGAATCTTACCCGCAATTTCAATAGTATGACAATTTTGATCGCTGCCGCTTTGTCGCCATCTAATGCACAACGTGAGTAATTCAGTTCAATGACCTCCAATTATGCTCTGAATGTAAGCATGCGCAGCAATTACTTATATGACCCAATGCAAACAACCTTCCCAAGTCATGGTGCAAAAAATAATTAATAATTTTGTTTTATGACAATGAAAACAACCAACAGATACAAAATGTCAACATATGTGGTCACACATAACACAACCTGCTCACTCAACTTTGTGGATATTATTTTAAAAAAAATGTCCGTGCACCATTAAAAATT
>NC_084750.1:41052021-41069521 GCF_033978785.1 Entelurus aequoreus
ACATAAAAATAAAAGAAATTAAATGAAAACGTTCTATCGACAGATAAACCGGAAGTTGATCCAGAGATTTAACTGTTGAATACAAAATGCATTAAATATGCTGTATGACATATTTTTAACATTGGGGAGCCCTTAAAGTTAAAACATACACTACTGTTCAAAAGTTTGGGGTCACCCAAACAATTTTGTGGAATAGCCTTCATTTCTAAGAACAAGAATAGACTGTCGAGTTTCAGATGAAAGTTCTCTTTTTCTGGCCATTTTGAGCGTTTAATTGACCCCACAAATGTGATGCTCCAGAAACTCAATCTGCTCAAAGGAAGGTCAGTTTTGTAGCTTCTGTAACGAGCTAAACTGTTTTCAGATGTGTGAACATGATTGCACAAGGGTTTTCTAATCATCAATCAGCCTTCTGAGCCAATGAGCAAACACATTGTACCATTAGAACACTGGAGTGATAGTTGCTGGAAATGGGCCTCTATACACTTATGTAGATATTGCACCAAAAAGCAGACATTTGCAGCTAGAATAGTCATTTACCACATTAGCAATGTATAGAGTGTATTTCTTTAAAGTTAAGACTAGTTTAAAGTTATCTTCATTGAAAAGTACAGTGCTTTTCCTTCAAAAATAAGGACATTTCAATGTGACCCCAAACTTTTGAACGGTAGTGTATTTATATATTGAATTGTTTTTCAAAATGAAAAATAACAAAATGATTTTATTTTACAGGTAGTGCTGAAGACGAGTAAATAACACGTCATGTGAAAGACAGTTACTAGAGAAAAGGCACTTTTATACCAACTGACTACTTGAAACCAAATCCAAGTTTCATTTCTAGTATTTTCCCTTGAAAAATACATAAATAAACGTGTATATATCAGCCTATTACTAATTTATGTTCACAATATTCTTTATTCTTGTGGTGTAAATGTAGGCTTGGTGTATTTACTAGGAATCATAATCCATCTGCTGGTATGTTTACACTTGTGATTAGTTCACACACGCGTGAATAGTTCGTAAAACAACCACCAGCAATTTTTAGTAATTTTGTGTTAATAAATATTAATTGTTTTTGATAATGAATTCCATTTTTTTATTGCAACTTTTTTTTTAAAAAGAGCTGATTATAATAACTGCTGTCCAGTTGATATATCTTATTTTATAATCTTTATGATATATCATCATTTGCAGGCATGGCGTTAAGTTGCAAGTCCAAGACTTTAGATGGGAGCAGTGTATAGTTGTTGTTTTTTATGTTGCGCCCTAAAAAGTGTTAATACTGCGAGTATTGCACCTTTTACGCAGCAGCTGTTTGATTGCAACGTGCCTCTTAGTTTTAGTTTCCCTTAACAAACTTGGAGGTGTTGATAGTGCCATGTAAAATCCCTAATGCTAATCCGTAGCATGTCAATAGCAAAGCCAATGTACGTTAGCATCAAGCTAGCACATGTTTTTGAAAAGTGCAGCCTCACTTTACATTGGGGCTTTCTTTTTTTTGGCATTGAGAATTGCAACAATACCCAGAGATAGTTTGGCTAAATCCGCTCTCAGTGCTGCTGGAGTGATGTCACACGCGCAACTAAGGTACCGTAACGTAGCATCGTTGGATTTTACGTGAATTGGTTGGTGTCTATCCCTAACACCAGAAAAGTAGTTCCTCTGTGTTAGCTCTTAGCATAACTATGCTAAGAGTTAATATGTAGGTAACGGCGTGTAAATTGTTGGCGTTTTTTTGGATGTTTTTTCAAAAAAACGGAAAATATTACCTGCGTTGTTAGCTGCCTTGTTCTAGCAGTTGTTCACGCTTTAGAATGCACATAAAATGGAATGTGTGCGTTGTTGTCATACTAACATAAAATAAAAGTGCACTTTTCCTTTACAAAATAGTTTGCTTGTTATAAATAATATAAGCTATAATTTCAAATGGCACAGCAATCAAGTAGAGCTTTTCTCAAAAGTCAATTGTTGACAAATAAGGAGCAACAAGCCGTGGATTTTGTGGGTCCTGAAAGTGTTCCACATGTCCTCTCCTCTGAAAGCATGGATAAGAACCAGCCTGTGTGTCCAAATCCGTAGGCGACCCAGCGGCCGAGGAGTGGTCCCAGTGGAGCGTGTGTTCCCTCACATGTGGCCACGGCTGGCAAGTGAGGACGCGCTCGTGTGTTTCCTCTCCTTACGGGACGCTGTGCAGCGGCGCCCTGCGAGAGACGCGCATGTGCAACAATACTGCTTCCTGTCCGGGCGAACCAGGGATCATAAGCTCAGGTATGTTGAGACTATCTGGACCGGAGCGTGTGGGGTGGGGTGGGGTGGGTTGTGTGTATTTAACAAAAATATAAACGCAACACTTCGTTTGGCTCCCATGAGTTTGAAGTCAAACGTGTGTGCACAAAAGACCTATTCCTTTCAAATATTGCTGCAGTCAGGTCCAGACCCCGATGAGGACTACGAGCATCCCTGAGACGGTTTCTCAAAGTTGGTGCAGAAATTTTTTGGTTATGCCAACCACTTGTTGCAGCAGCTGTCCGGGTGGCGGGTCTCAGACAATCAAGGAAGTGCACCTGCTGGATGTGGAGGTCCTGGGCTGGTGTGGTGAGGCCGGTTGGATGTACTGCCAAATTCTCTGAAACGCCTTTGGAGTCGGCTTTTGGTAGAGAAATGAACATTCCATTCACGGGCAACAGCTCTGGCGGACACTCCTGCAGTCAGCATGCCAACCGCACGCTCCCTCCAAACTTGCGGCATTGTGCTGCGTGATAGACCTGCACATCTCAGAGGGGCCTTTTATTGTTGGCAGCCTAAGGCACACCTGTGCTATAATCGTGCTGTTTAATCAGCATATTGATATATCACACCTGTGAGGTGGGATGGATTATCTTGGCAAAGAAGAAATGCTCACTAACACAGATTTTGGAAGATTTGTGAACAATATTTACGAGGAATAGGTCTTTTGAGTACACAGTGAAAGTTTTAGATCTTTGAGTTCAACTCGTGAAAAATGGGAGCAAAAACAAAAGTGTTGCGTTTATATTTTTGCCCAGTATATTTTATATATACACATACAAAAATATGTATATATATATATATATATATATATGTAAATAAATGAGTATGTATATATATATATGCATTTGTATGTATATAAATAAAGATGTGTATATATAGGCTTATGTATTTTATATGTATACAGTGAATTATATATATATATGTATTATATACTGTGTATATATGTATATATATATATATATATATATATATATATATATATATATATATATATATATATATATATATACATATATACACTGCCAAATTTAAAAAAAAAAAAAATATATATATATATATATATTTAATATATATGATATGCTGTATAGATATAGAATATGTATGCCAATACAAAATATATAGGCATATGTATTTTATATTTATAAAGTATATTATATACATTAAATACATATGTTTTATATATAATACATTATATATGCATACATACAAAATATATAATATATATTTGAAATGTATATAATATCTTGTATAAATATAAACTGCAAATTCCAATAAATATGTATCTATTATGTATTTGTATATATATATATATATATATATATATATATATATATATATATATATATATATTTTTTTTTTTTTTTTTTTTTTTTTTTTTTTTTAAATATATAAATATTTTTTTATATATATTTATTTTTTCCGTAGACACACACACACACATGCATACACACAAACAAATTGATAGTATTGCCAAGTTCTTTTAACCCAATGTGGCCCCCGAGTCCAAAAGTTTGCGGACCCCTGGACTAGGGCTTTAATTAAATATATTGTGATTATCAAGGCTATGTATATGTATTTCAAGAATGCTAAGGGATTAGTGCTTATTTATTTTACAATATATTCCAGATTGCCCTACCTCTGACTTGGGGTGTCCTATCCTATTGATATCGGACATCAGTACGATATCAGGAAAGAAAAGAAAAAAAAAAGTATCGGCTTGCTTCTAAAATGTCTGATAAAATCTTTGATACAAGCGGTCCTTTAGCGTCTTTTTAAAATGTTTTTATTTTAGTCTAGTCATTTACGAAAAAGGTAAACATGGTAGGAGCTAGCAGCTACACAACAGCTAAGCCAACAATAGCAAACAAGCTGAACATACGTAATAAATATCTTTAATTGAGCATTATTCTGGTCTAAAACGCAACATTAGTCAACTATAGTAGCATATTACTCACACATACAACGTCTCCAAGGCAGAGAATAATTATCCAGTAACAAAGGTGTTTGTGTTTTTCAAGCGACCGTCCTCGCGGGCCACACACGTCACCCTGTGAGACTCGTCCGTCATAACAACAGACTCCTTCTAATTGGCTGGTTAGCCAACAAAGGCGCGGCGTCATCCATAATCCTTTAAAACACACAAATAACACGTGTTGTTCCTTAGCAACCACATTCTGCACGGCGACCGCCGAGCTCTCTGAATGTATTACTCGGAAATGTCGGAAGAACGTCCTTCACGTTGCAATGCTAAATATGAATCATCATGAAAGCGACGACTGTACTTAAAGTCAATTGGAATGGATTTCAAGGGCTGCTCTTTAGTTAGCATTATTTAGTATGGCAACAACAATGGTTGCTCTCAGGGGAGTTTTCACTATGAACGCAAACCAAAACAACACATCATTGCACGCGGAGAAGACACATGCACGCTATTCCCGGGTGGACCCTGACATACTTGGAAGCTGTCCACTGGTGATAGCGTGACCCAGTGGGCATGTCAATGTCCGGTCTTGTGAACAAGGCCTCGACGTCGGGGTCGCAGTGTGGATAAGAACATGCTGGCCTCCTGCAAGGAGAAGGTATGCATCATGCAAATGACCCGGGGAAAACGACACGCCGTCTTAGGCCAAGAGGCCTGCTTTGGTCCGATGGGAAATAAACAGAAGGATGAACACCAAAAGTAAACGTGATTGCGGAGGCAGTTGTGAAAATGTACGGCAACAATGGATAACAACATATGGCAATGGGTGACGTTTTAT
Source organism: Entelurus aequoreus (assembly GCF_033978785.1). NCBI lineage: Eukaryota > Metazoa > Chordata > Actinopteri > Syngnathiformes > Syngnathidae > Entelurus > Entelurus aequoreus. The sequence continues at coordinate 41,057,070 of NC_084750.1, forward strand.
TTGTAAAGCGCAATTCGCACACAAGGCGGTTCCAAATGCTTTAGAGAAAATGAAATAAAGATATAAAATCATAATCCAAGTTAAAATCGGAAAATACAATCGTCATGATTAATTAAAATTGAGGCCTGTCTCACATCTTCAGGGAGACAATCAGCGGGCGCACATTACACCAGTTTTAAAGTCGGCTACCTGGGCTTCAATCAAACGTTACTTTACGTGTCGTACGGTAGTCGTTTATTTTGGACATGTTAAAAACTGTCGTATTTTCCGCACCATAGGGCACACTAGTGGTTAGAGCAGTGGTTCTTTACCTTGTTGGAGGTACTGAACCCCACCAGTTTCATATGCGCATTCACCGAACCCTTCTTTAGTGAAAAATAAAAAATAAAAATTCAAATTCAAGACAAAGTTATATGTTTTTGGTAACACTTTAGTATGGGGAACATATTCTAAGTAACAAAGACTTAATTTAGAGTTTTTTGGACACTAGGGGAACATATTCTAAGTAACAAAGACTTAATTTAGAGTTTTTTGGACACTAGGGGAACATATTCTAAGTAACAAAGACTTAATTTACAGTTATTTGGTTAGGGTTAGCAGTGTTTCCCATAAACTGCCAAGATACCTCTGGCGGTGGGGGCGTGACTATGGGCGTGGTCACCATGACATCATCGAGTAATTAGCATAATTTACTACTATGATTTGATTTTCTCTAAAAAGGCTCAAAAAATGTATACTTACTAATTAATAATAACAGTTTTGTTTTAAACGTCCATCCATCCATCCATTTTACAATATAATTACAACACTTTATGTACATATTTATACACAGATTTAAACAATTCACTGAAATATATTTATTAAATGTGGTTCTTACAAAAAATATATCTTATAAAATATAAAAGCTAAAATGTCTCAAAGCTCTGCCCCTTTAATTAGTGCATACTAAATAATTTAACTTTAGCCTACTACTACAACCATATTATTTACCAGCAACATAAAGTGAAACAGAGGCAGAGGTGTCCTGCCACAGTCAGTAACAAATAAACAGAAAACAGTAGTGGTGGTAGATAGACACAGAGCTTCATCAAACATCTGATCCACTGAACAAAGAGCTCCAAAAATCTTGAACTTTAGACTGCCATCAGTTTTACTCCCTACACTTAACCATGTGTTTCCTACTGCCTGCAGACTTTGCACCCTTTGTTATATACACATGTTGTGTTTCTAATATAAATACATTTAATAAAGTCAAATACAAATAAGGCAACAAGAGAAGTATCCTACACTTCTCTTTTGTAAAGTAAATCTGAACAGCCGATATGGGCATCTACATCAACTATATGATTTGCCTGAGAAGCTGGAGAGGACAAAAATATATATATATATATTTTATTTATTTATTTTTTTAATTTTAAATTTTTTTTTTTATTTGTGGCGGACGTAATTCTTTCGTGGCAGGCCGCCACAAATAAACGAATGTGTGGGAAACACTGGTTAGAGTTAGAGGGTTAGGGCCAGGGTTAGGGTTATTATGAGGCCATGTTATGATGAGGCCAATATGTTACTAATTTGTATGTTAATAAGCAACTAATTAATGGTGAACATGTTCCCCATACTAAAGTGTTACCATGTTTTTATACTGGTGCACAAAATGAACCGTGCATGAACATCACCTTGTTCAAACAACAAAACCAACACAGTGCATAAACTCACAACAAATTACACACCTGCAAATCAGTGTGACTTCTGCTGTTGGCGTATCTGTAATACGCCGATAGGGAGAAGTTTTTATTTACACGATGAGTCGGGTGTGTCTTGACCTCCGCCGAACCCCTGAGGCCGACTCACCGAACCCATAGGGTTCGATCGAACCCAGGTTAAGAACCACTGGGTTAGAGTGTCCGCCCTGAGATGGGTAGGTTGTAAGTTCAAACCCTGCCGGCCAAGTCATACCAAAGACTATAAAAATGGGAGCCATTACCATTACAATTCGCACACAAGGCGATTCAAAATGCTTTATAGAAAATTAAATAGCTTGGGGCGCACATTACACCAGTTTTAAAGTCGGCTGCGTGGGCTTCAGTCAAACGTTACTTTACATGTCGTTTATTTTGGACATGTTAAAAACGATCGTATTTTCCGCACCATAGGGCACACTAGTGGTTAGAGTGTCCGCTCTGAGATCGGTAGGTCGTGAGTTCAAACCCCGGCCAAGTCATACCAAAGACATAAAAAAATGGGAGCCATTACCTCCCTGCTTGGCACTCAGCATCAAGGGTTGGAATTGGGGGTTAAATCACCAAAAATTATTCCCGGGCGCGGCCACCGCTGCCGCCCACTGCTGCCGCCCACTGCTCCCCTCACCTCCCAGGGGGTGATCAAGGGTGATGGGTCAAATGCAGAGAATAATTTCGTCACACCTAGTGTGTGTGTGTGACAATCATTGGTACTTTAACTTTGACAACATATGACAATGTGTGACGTTACAATAGGCAAGGTGATTTTATTTGTAAAGCGCAATTCGCACACAAGGCGATTCAAAATGCTTTAGAGAAAATTACATAAAGATATAAAATCATAATCCAAGTTAAAATCGGAAAATACAATCAACATGATTAATTAAATTTGAGGCCTGTCTCACATCTTCAGGGAGACAATCAGCGGGCGCACATTACAACAGTTTTAAAGTCGGCTGCGTGGCCTTCAATCAAATGTTACTTTACATGTTGTACTGTAGTCGTTTATTTTGGGCATGTTAAAAACTATCGTATTTTCCGGAACCATCGGGCACACTGCCGATGAATGGTCTATTTTTTTTATCTTTTTTCATATATAAGGTGCACCAGATTATAAGGCGCATTAAAGGAGTCATATTATTTATTTATTTTTCTAAATGTATAACACTTCCTTGTGGTCTGCATAACATGTGATGGTGGTTCTTTGGTCAAAATGTTGCATACCGGTAGATGATGTTTTACGGATCATCTTCAAGTCGCTTTCTGACAGTCGCTTTTGTGTGCGGTCTTATTTACGTGGCTCACCTTCGACAGCGTCTTCTCGCCGTCATCTTTGTTGTAGCGGTGTAGCGTGCAAGGACGGGAGTGGAAGAAGTGTCAAAAGACGGCGCTAACTGTTTTAATGACATTCAGACTTTACTTCAACCAATAACGGAGCAGCATCTCCTCATCCGGAAACAACAACGTCCGTCCGACCGGAACTCTCTAATAACTAAAGTTCCTTGGGTGAATAATGTAAAGTCACAATACCGGTATGTTTTAGCGCTTTCATGGCGAGTTTTCTGACAGATAAAAGTAAGAACTTTACACTACTTTATATTAGAAATGGCAACAGCGGAGGATGAATGTCCCATAACAAGAAGATAGAGAAGAAGAAGAAGCTATCGACTACGGCGTCGGTACAGACTACAAAGGCGGACCCGTGCAATTTTTCATGACTTATGCAGATCCCAAATACACATCAGCAGGTACCTGAAGGTAAGATAAGTTGCTTTTGCATAATATTGCGCAACAAAACGCCAGATAATGTCTTACCTTATACACACACCATAATAATACCCCAATGTTGTAGCACAGTACAATCCATCAAGCGGTGTGGCTTCATAGCTTACCAAAGTCCTACTAAAACATTTTGATAGTTTTTTGAGCGGCGTGTGCAATGTTCTATAATTTTAATGGGACATATAACATGTTGGTGTTGTTTACTTGCGTCATACTGCCATCATATTGCAGTCTATATATATAATGTCAGTCTGTTTGACTGCCATCTACTGGTCACACTTGTCATTACACCATGTACCAAATAAAATTGCTTCGAGGTCGGTAAGCAAAACCAGAATTATTCCGTACATTAGGCGCACCGGGTTACAAGGCGCACTGTCGAGTTTTGAGAAAAAAAAGGATTTTAAGTGCGCTTTATAGTCTGAAAAATACGCTAATTCTGTGAAGTCTGATAGCGGGGTGACGCGACAACTGACGGCACAATTTCAATCAAAGGTTACTTTACACATTGTACCGTAGTCATTTATTTTGGACATGTTAAAAAGTAATTCTGTGAAGTCTGATAGCGGGGTGACGCGACGGCACAATTTCAATCAAACGTTGTGAAATGATGCTCTGCCACCTCCGCGTGAACCCATTATATGTTGCTGCGCGTGCAAATTAATTACACCTTTTTTGTGCGCTCTGTTGTAAAACAAATTACCTCAATGGAATTACTGAAGCAAATAGTTTGACACAGTTTTACCGACGCCTTGAGTCATTGAGCAGACCACATATACAATACTGTTTCAGAATGGTGTTGTTGTCACAGTAGCAGCCTTTCATTAGTCAATTCTGAGACTTGAATTCCCATGATTGGACTTTCGTACGTATGCTTTCATTATCCCAAGTCTTCAAGATGTGACTTTCTAAACAACTTAGAATAACAACATGTTGGAGTAAAAGCTTCCTTCTTTGTAAATGTGATCCTGCTTGTAGGTCTTTGTCAATGGGTTGTGGGTGGGTAGATTTTGAAATGAATTGTATTGGACTGTTTTGCGTGTGTGTGTGTGTGTGTGTGTGTGTGTGTGTGTGTGTGTGTGTGTGTGTGTGTGTGTGTGTGTGTGTGTGTGTGTGTGTGTGTGTGTGTGTGTGTGTGTGTGTGTGTGTGTGTGTGTGTGTGTGTGTGTGTGTGTGTGTGTGTGTGTGTGTGTGTGTGTGTGTGTGTGTGTGTGTATAAATAAATGTACAAACCCCGCTTCCATATGAGTTGGGAAATTGTGTTAGATGTAAATATAAACGGAATACAATGATTTGCAAATCCTTTTCAACCCATATACAGTTGAATATGCTACAAAGACAACATATTTGATGTTCAAACTGTTAAACTTTTTTTTTTTTTGCAAATAATCATTAACATTAGAATTTGATGCCCGGCAACACGTGACAAAGAAGTTGGGAAAGGTGGCAATAAATACTGATAAAGTTGAGGAATGCTCATCAAACACTTATTTGGAACATCCCCCAGGTGTGCAGGCTAATTGGGAACAGGTGGGTGCCATGATTGGGTATAAAAACAGCTTAACCAAAAAATGCTCAGTCTTTCACAAGAAAGGATGGGGCGAGGTACACCCCTTTGTCCACAACTGCGTGAGCAAATAGTCAAACAGTTTAAGAACAACGTTTCTCAAAGTGCAATTGCAAGAAATTTAGGGATTTCAACATCTACGCTCCATAATATCATCAAAAGGTTCAGAGAATCTGGAGAAATAACTCCACGTAAGCGGCATGGCCGGAAACCAACATTGAATGACCGTGACCTTCGATCCCTCAGACGGCACTGTATCAAAAACCGACATCAATCTCTAAAGGATATCACCACATGGGCTCAGGAACACTTCAGAAACCCACTGTCAGTAACTACAGTTGGTCGCTACATCTGTAAGTGCAAGTTAAAGCTCTCCTATGCAAAGCGAAAGCCATTTATCAACAACACCCAGAAACACCGCCGGCTTCTTTGGGCCCGAGATCATCTAAGATGGACTCATACAAAGTGGAAAAGTGTTCTGTGGTCTGACGAGTCCACATTTCAAATAGTTTTTGGAAATATTCGACATCGTTTCATCTGGACCAAAGGGGAAGCGAACCATCCAGACTGTTATCGACGCAAAGTTGAAAAGCCAGCATGTGTGATGGTATGGGGGTGTATTAGTGCCCAAGGCATGGGTAACTTACACATCTGTGAAGGCACCATTAATGCTGAAAGGTACATACAGGTTTTGGAACAACATATGCTGCCATCTAAGCGCCGTCTTTTTCATGGACGCCCCTGCTTATTTCAGCAAGACAATGCCAAGCCACATTCAGCACGTGTTACAACAGCGTGGCTTCGTAAAAAAAGAGTGCGGGTACTTTCCTGGCCCGCCTGCAGTCCAGACCTGTCTCCCATCGAAAATGTGTGGCGCATTATGAAGCGTAAAATACGACAGCGGACTGTTGAACGACTGAAGCTCTACGTAAAACAAAAATAGGAAAAAAATTCCACTTTCAAAGCTTCAACAATTAGTTTCCTCAGTTCCCAAACGTTTATTGAGTGTTGTTAAAAGAAAAGGTGATGTAACACAGTGGTGAACATGCCCTTTCCCAACTACTTTGGCACGTGTTGCAGCCATGAAATTCTAAGTTAATTATTATTTGCAAAAAAAAAAAAAGTTTATGAGTTTGAACATCAAATATGTTGTCTTTGTAGTACATTCAATTGAATATGGGTTGAAAATGATTTGCAAATCATTGTATTCCGTTTATATTTACATCTAACACCATTTCCCAACTCATATGGAAACGGGGTTTGTATGTGTATTTATGTATGTATGTATCAGTGACGTGCAGTCACTGGAGGCAGGGGAGGCGGCGCCTCACGTGCCATCATGGAAAGAAAAAAAATGTAAAAAGAAAAAAAATTTATTAAATTGTTATATGTATCCAGTGATTCTACTATAAAGTTGAGGCACGTCACTCAGTTGTGCCTCACCATGGATTGCGCAATGACTCGGCTAACTGCTGGCCTGCTGTGCAGTGAGACCGTATTGCTATATGAATTATATTATACATGTCCATAGTTTAGTTAGCTGAGGTATATAATGTACAGTGTATTTTGTTACCCACATATGCGGTCCTCTCCAAGGTTTCTCATAGTCATTCACATCGACGTCCCACTGGGGTGAGTTTTTCCTTGCCCGTATGTGGGCTCTGTACCGAGGATGTCGTTGTGGCTTGTGCAGCCCTTTGAGACACTTGTGATTTAGGGCTATATAAATAAACATTGATTGATTGATTGATTGATTGATTGAACAACTGTATGTGTGTAACGTATTTCTTGTGCTGAGCAATCATAAAACTGCTGCGAAGACGCACTGGCTGAGGCTCGCAGTAATCCCGCCTCCTGGTGGTAGAGAATGCACCCCCTGACGGGAGTGTTGTATCAACTAAAGCCCACACTTAAACTTTCCACGTGCAAGATTGAATCTATTTAAAAAAGTTATTTAATAAGAAGCCAAAAAGTGCAAAAACAATCATGTTCGTGTTGGAGGAGTTGTGAATGACTGCAGGGCCACAACATTAGGTACACCTGCAGACTGCAGCACGGATGTCATATTTCATTCATTCACAACTCCTCCAACACGAACATTATTGTTTTTGCACTTAAAGTACAATCTAGAATAATCTCTTTCCGCAATACTCCTCTTAGTCTATTCTTAAAACCCACTATGCTGGTGATTGATACCAGATATTGTGGAAGTGGATTCCAGTAAGTGAATGGCCTGTACACTACAGTCTTTTTCAAAACATCACTTTTGGGTTTAAGACGGGTGAAAGCACCTCTTAGGGCTAGCCTGGTACCATAGTTGTGACTGTCATTAGCAAGCAACAGCTGAGAATACAGATATGAAGGTTTATGGTATGTATAGATTTTTTTGTAAAATAAAATCAAACTACAAGCGAGTCTAGGTGGTAGGTTCCAAAGACAGCTTTTGCTTCTCACCAGGCACTCAATGTAACACAAAGTTTTTGTGATAACTTAGAAACAATTATTCGAACAAAATGATTTAGGGTATTGGTAGTACCGTATTTTTCGGACTATAAATCGCAGTTTTTTTCCGAGTTTGGCCGGGGGTGTGACTTATGTGAAATTATTAACACATTAGCGTAAAATATCAAATATTATAATTTATCTCATTCACGTAAGAGACTAGACGTATAAGATTTCGTGGGATTTAGCGATTAGGAGTGACAGATTGTTTGGTAAACGTATAGCATGTTCTATATGTTATAGTTATTTGAATGACTCTTACCGTAATATGTTACGTTAACATACCAGGCACCTTCTCAGTTGGTTATTTATGCCTCATATAACGTACACTTATTCAGCCTGTTGTTCACTATTCTTTATTTATTTGAAATTGCCTTTCAAATGTCTATTCTTGGTGTTGGCTTTTATCAAATAAATGTCCCCAAAAAATGCGACTTATACTCCAGTGCGACTTATATATGTTTTTCTCCTTCTTTATTATTAGGGATGATAAATGCGTTAAAATGTAATATCGGAAATTATCGGTATCGGTTTTTTTATTATCTGTATCGGTTTTTTATTTTTTTTTATTTTTTATTTTTTATTAAATCAACATAAAAAACACAAGATACACTTACAATTAGTGCACCAACCCAAAAAAACCTCCCTCCCCCCATTTCTTTCTGTTATCAATATTCTGGTTCCTACATTATATATCAATATATATCAATACAGTCTGCAAGGGATACAGTCCGTAAGCACACATGATTGTGCGTGCTGCTGCTCCACTAATAGTACTAACCTTTAACAGTTAATTTTACTCATTTTCATTAATTACTAGTTTCTATGTAACGGTTTTTATATTGTTTTACTTTCCTTTTTATTCAAGAAAATGTTTTTAATTTAGTTATCTTATTTTATTATTATTTTTAAAAAGTACCTTATCTTCACCATACATGGTTGTCCAAATTAGGCATAATAATGTGTTAATTCCACGACTGCATATCGGTATCGGTTGATATCGGTATCGGTAATTAAAGAGTTGGACAATATCGGAATATCGGATATCGGCAAAAAGCCATTATCGGACATCCCTATTTATTATGCATTTTCGGCCGTTGCGACTTATACTCCGGAGCGACTTATACTCCGAAAAATACGGTAGTACTTTTGAGGACCCTCAGCCCAGTATTATCTGCTTGTTGCGTACACACTGTGCACACCAGCACACCTCCCAAACATATTCTGAGCGTGCCTGCTCAAATGTGCGGCATAAAACATTCCGAGTCAACATGATTTGGTATGTATTTACTCGCGACAAACAAACAAACCAGCCCCCCCCTCCTCCTCCCCCCCCCCCCCACCTCCTTAACATATCCTGAGGTGCAGAGGATGCATATTTTATTTGCCCTATTGGCTTGAGAGAATTCACTCTTTATGTGTGGAACTGGGCGAAGGCCGCGAGTGTGGGCGGGCGCGTCGTAAAACCCGAGCACGGACACGCGGGCAATGGAGCGGAAAAGGACATTTTTTGCTGCTTAATCCCGCAGCCCAGTCAAGGTGATACTGAATCAATTTGAGCTAATAGTCGTGTTCTTGTTAAAGCCAACTAGGCAGCAAGTGGTCTTGCAAATTAACTTTTTTTTTTTTGTCTTTTTTTTTTTTTTCCCCGGGATGCAGTATAAAGCTCCCCAGCCCTCCAGGCACGCGTACCTCCTCTTCACTTGTGTTCTGCCGCGGTGCCATTTAAAGCTTGGGGTTAAACAATGTTGTTTGAGGAAACACATGTCGTCAGAGAATAAGACACAGTACCAGTCTTCAACGCCAAGCAAAACACATAAATAATGCAACATGGCTGGATTTGACCCGGCATTAAAGTACTAGTAATGATGGTAATCTTGAGGGGTAATAAGACGCATGTGTCTTATTATCGCCCAGGGGCCCTCACATGCTTGTAAAGAGAAATTACAAGATGATGACTTACTTATTACTGCACTTGTTCTGAAATTCTACCAGCCTGTTGAATAATTTAAACACAAGTTTCAAGCTGTTAGTTCCCACATCTTTATTACATACTGCAGGGGTGTCCAAAGTGCGGCCCGGGGGCCATTTGCGGCCCGCAGGTAATTATTTAACGGCCCCGCGGCACATTCTAAAAATACGATTAAAAAAAATAAAAAAACATAAAAAGTGGTATAAAAGAGCAAACAGGTGAAATGTAACAAGAACATGTTGCAATGTTGACTCTAATAACATTAAGCTGCCATGCAGGCTGTTTCTTTCTTTAAAAAATAATAATGAATCAAAATCAATGTCGTTATGAATTATTGACCTATTCAAAGCTCCAATCACGTCACATTAAATATTCCACTTTGGAATATTTTTGGGGGAAAATATTTTGTGTCTGCCATATAAAAAAGCTGTTTTGTTTAAAGAAGGGCCTAAAACAAACAAACGAAAAACATAAACAACAACAACAAAAGTTATAATTGACGGATGGATCTGAAGTTGATCTTGAGATTGTGTTAAAATACAAAAAAAAGTATGATTTATTTTTTAACACTTTCCTGAGCAGGACCCTTTTTGGATCCCCAATAATTTTAGTGGGACTTTTTTTTTTTTTAAGTGTCTATTTAAGTTGCTCAAAAATAATAATGGATGAATGTTGTTATGGGTTATGCTATGAACTCCAATTATTATATAATCTCAAATATTCCACTTTAAAATGTTATCGGGGGAAAATATTGCATATTTTGTGTTTTTTCCATTAAAAAACTGGGTTTTCTTTGACAAAAAGAGCATACAACTTAAATCTTGAAAAAACACTTTATATTGACAGATAGACCTAATGTTGATCTGGAGATTTAGACCTTGAATAATAATAATAATAATAAATAATGACACATTTTTTATATATTTTTTACCTAAACCCCTTGGGGTCCCCAGGATCAAGCCTGAGTGGAGGCCTAAATGTATATTTTTTTATACATATATTGTATTGTTTTTTAAAATAAAAAATATCAATGATATTTCAGTGTGCGGCCCTCAGTGGAAAAAGTTTGGACACCCCTGACATACTGTATTATCTTTTTCTGATTAGTACAATAAGTTCATTTGTGTCTTTATTGCAAAAGCTTTTTTTGACACTTTTTTTTGCATTTGAATTGTTTTTACACATCAAATGATGCTGACAATTTCATTCATACAAAAGTTTGTGAGCAAAATGTGTGTTTAAAAATGAAGTTTGTTCAAGTACACTGTATAAAAATTCAGTGCAAAAAAAATCCAATGTATAAAAATTCAGTGCAAAAATATTCAGTGTACAAAAATTCACTATACAAAAATCAGTGCAGAAATTGTAAGTTTATTAATTCAAAAAATAATATAAAAAAAATATTCAGTGTTTAAAAATTAAATGCAAAAAAATTTTGTGTAAAAAAAAAAATAATAATTCAATGCAGGAATAATCAAAGCAGAAATATTCAATGTAAAAAAAAAAATCAGTGCAAAAAAACCAAAAAAAATGTTGTGCAGAAATATTCAATGTATAAAAATTCAGTGCAGAAATATTCAGTCTTAAAAATTCATTGCAAAAAAAAATCACTGGTTTATTCAATTAAATTGTTAGCATAATTTGATGTAAAAAAAAATAGATACAAATTCAAATGTAAAAAATCTGTTTATTCATATGCATATATGTAAATATATGTGTCTGTATATTTATAGTCATATATATATATATATATATATATATATATATATATATATATACACACATACATACATACACGTACAGTGTGTGTGTGTGTGTGTGTGTGTGTGTGTGTGTGTGTGTGTGTGTGTGTGTGTGTGTGTGTGTGTGTGTGTGTGTGTGTGTGTGTGTGCTTGTGTGCACATACATACACACATTCTCACATTCAATTTCTATATTTACATATATATGTATGTGTATATGTATATATGTATGTATATGTATATATACATGTAAGTATATGTATGTGTGTATATAAGCATATATGTGTGTGTATAAATGTATGTGTGTATATATGTACATACACACACTCACCCATTTCATTCTTATTTGTATATGTATGTGTATAGTATGTTTATGTATATGTGTAATATTTATACATGTATATGTGTGTACATATACATTATATATGTATACACATATGTTTATATATGTATATATATATATATATTTATACATATATATATACATATGTTTATATATATATATGCTTATATGTATGTTTATATATATATATATATATATATATATATATATATATATATATATATATATATATATATATATATATATATATATATATATATATATATATATATATATATATGCTTATATGTATATGTATGTTTATATGTATGTTTGTATATGTATATATGTAAGTATATAGATATACTGTATGTATGTGTTTACGTATATGTGTGTATATATATATATATATATATATATATATATATATATATATATATACATATGTTTATATATATATATATGCTTATATGTATGTTTATATATATATATATATATATATATATATATGCTTATATGTATATGTATGTTTATATGTATGTTTGTATATGTATATATGTAAGTATATGGATATACTGTATGTATGTGTTTACGTATATGTGTGTATATATATATATATATATATATATATATATATATATATATATATATATATATATATATATACTGACACTGTTGGCGATTTAAAACTAGATTAAAAATGTGTGCATGATAAAAAAGTGAATACAAAACTGTACGACGCCACTTTTTTCCCAGGGTTAATAATTCCTTCCACCTGGTGGTAAAGCAGTAAAAGTGGCAGCGTGGGCAATTTCCATACAAAAAT
>NC_084750.1:41074521-41092021 GCF_033978785.1 Entelurus aequoreus
TGTCCCGGTCAGTAGCATCCATGTCCATTTCCACACACCCGTCACCAGGTCTGCACCATAGCCGTGTGTCCCGGTCAGTAGCATCCATGTCCATTTCCACGCACCCGTCACCAGGTCTGCAACATAGCCGTGTGTCCCGGTCAGTAGCATCCATGTCCATTTCCACGCACCCGTCACCAGGTCTGCAACATAGCCGTGTGTCCCGGTCAGTAGCATCCATGTCCATTTCCACGCACACCGTCACCAGGTCTGCAACATAGCCGTGTGTCCCGGTCAGTGGCATCCATGTCCATTTCCACGCACCCGTCACCAGGTCTGCAACATAGCCGTGTGTCCCGGTCAGTGGCATCCATGTCCATTTCCACACACCCGTCACCAGGTCTGCAACATAGCCGTGTGTCCCGGTCAGTGGCATCCATGTCCATTTCCACACACCCGTCACCAGGTCTGCAACATAGCCGTGTGTCCCGGTCAGTGGCATCCATGTCCATTTCCACACACCCGTCACCAGGTCTGCAACATAGCCGTGTGTCCCGGTCAGTAGCATCCATGTCCATTTCCACACACCCGTCACCAGGTCGGTCCCTCCAGGATGTGGCCATGTCGCCGCTACACCAGTCGACGCAAATCTAACCAATGAACGCCTCCCTCCGGCTGTCTAATCCACTGTTTTTCAACCAATAATTGTTGTCGACACAATAGATACACACTATTTGTTGTCGACACATTGGATACACAACAATTGCTGTCGACACATTGGATACACAACAATTGTTGTCGACACTTTGGATACACAATATTTGTTGTCGACACATTGGATGTACAACAATTGTTGTAGACACATTGGATACACAATATTTGTTGTCGACACATTTGATACACAATAATTGTTGTGGACACAATAGATACATAATATTTGTTGTCCACACATTGGATACACAACAATTGTTGTCGACACATTGGATACACAATATTTGTTGTCGACACAATGGATACACAACAATTGTTGTCGACACATTGGATACACAATATTTGTTGTCGACACATTGGATACACAATATTTGTTGTCGAGACATTGGATACGTAATAATTGTTGTCGACACAATTGATACACAATAATTGTTGTCAACACATTGGATACACAATATTTGTTGTCGACACATTATATACATAATAATTGTTGGCACAATCGGTACACAATAATTGTTGCGGACACAATGGATACATAATATTTGTTGTCGACACATTGGATACACAATATTTGTTGTCGACACAATGGATACACAACAATTGTTGTCGACACATTGGATACACAATATTTGTTGTCGACACAATGGATACACAACAATTGTTGTCGACACATTGGATACACAATATTTGTTGTCGACACATTTGATACGTAATAATTGTTGTCGACACAATTGATACACAATAATTGTTGTGGACACAATGGATACATAATATTTGTTGTCGACACATTGGATACACAATATTTGTTGTCGACACATTGGATACACAATAATTGTTGCGGACACAAGGGATACACAATATTTGTTGTCGACACAATGGATACACAACAATTGTTGTCGACACATTGGATACACAATATTTGTTGTCGACACATTGGATGTACAACAATGGTTGTCGACACATTGGATACACAATATTTGTTGTCGACACATTTGATACGTAATAATTGTTGTCGACACAATTGAAACACAATAATTGTTGTGGACACAATGGATACATAATATTTGTTGTCGACACATTGGATACACAATATTTGTTGTCGACACAATGGATACACAACAATTGTTTTCGACACATTGGATACACAATATTTGTTGTCGACACAATGGATACACAACAATTGTTGTCGACACATTGGATACACAATATTTGTTGTCGACACATTGGATACACAATATTTGTTGTCGACACATTGGATACACAATAATTGTTGCGGACACAAGGGATACACAATATTTGTTGTCGACACATTGGATACACAACAATTGTTGTCGACACATTGGATACACAACAATTGTTGTCTACACATTGGATACACAACAATTGTTGTCGACACATTGGATACAGAATATTTGTTGTCGACACATTGGGTGCGCAACAATTGTTGTCGACACATTGGATACACAATATTTGTTGTCGACACATTGGATATGTAATAATTGTTGTCGACACAATTGATACACAATAATTACTGTCGACACAATGGATACATAATATTTGTTGTCAACAAATTGGATACACAATATTTGTTGTCGACACATTGGATACACAACAAGTGTTATGGACACATTGGATAAACAACATATGTTGTCGACACATTGGATACACAACAATTGCTGTCGACACATTGGATACACAACAATTGTTGTCGACACATTGTATACACAATATTTGTTGTCGACACATTGGATACATAATATTTGTTGTCGACACATTGGATACACAACAATTGTTGTCGACACATCGTATACACAATATTTGTTGTCGACACATTGGATACAGAATATTTGTTGTCGACACATTGGGTGCACAACAATTGTTGTCGACACATTGGATACGTAATAATTGTTGTCGACACAATTGATACACAATAATTACTGTCGACACAATGGATACATAATATTTGTTGTCAACAAATTGGATACACAATATTTATTGTCGACACATTGGATACACAACAATTGTTATGGACACATTGGATAAGCAACATATGTTGTCGACACATTGGATACACAACAATTGCTGTCGACACATTGGATACACAACAATTGTTGTCGACACATTGTATACACAATATTTGTTGTTGACACATTGGATACATAATATTTGTTGTCGACACATTGGATACACAACAATTGTTGTCGACACATCGTATACACAATATTTGTTGTCGACACATTGGATACATATTATTTGTTGTCGACACATTGGATGCACAACAATTGTTGTCGACACATTGGATACACAATATTTGTTGTCGACACATTGGATACGTAATAATTGTTGTCGACACAATTGATACACCATAATTACTGTCGACACAATGGATACATAATATTTGTTGTCAACAAATTGGATACACAATATTTGTTGTCGACACATTGGATACACAACAATTGTTATGGACACATTGGATAAGCAACATATGTTGTCGACACATTGGATACACAAAAATTGCTGTCGACACATTGGATACACAACAATTGTTGTCGACACATTGTATACACAATATTTGTTGTTGACACATTGGATACATAATATTTGTTGTCGACACATTGGATACACAACAATTGTTGTCGACACATCGTATACACAATATTTGTTGTCGACACATTGGATACATAATATTTGTTGTCGACACATTGGATGCACAACAATTGTTGTTGACACATTGGATACACAATATTTGTTGTCGACACATTGGATACGTAATAATTGTTGTCGACACAATTGATACACAATAATTACTGTCCACACAATGGATACATAATATTTGTTGTCAACAAATTGGATACACAATATTTGTTGTCGACACATTGGATACACAACAATTGTTATGGACACATTGGATAAACAACATATGTTGTCGACTCATTGGATACACAACAATTGCTGTCGACACATTGGATACACAACAATTGTTGTCGACACATTGTATACACAATATTTGTTGTCGACACATTGGATACATATTTGTTGTCGACACATTGGATACACAACAATTGTTGTCGACACATCGTATACACAATATTTGTTGTCGACACATTGGATACAGAATACTTGTTGTCGACACATTGGATGCACAACAATTGTTGTCGACACATTGGATACACAATATTTGTTGTCGACACAATGGATACGTAATAATTGTTGTCAACACAATTGATACGCAATAATTGTTGTGGACACAATGGATACATAATATTTGTTATCGACACATTGGATACACAATATTTGTTGTCGACACATTGGATACACAACAATTGTTATGGACACATTGGATACACAATAATTGTTGTCGACACATTGGATACACAATATTTGTTGTTGACACATTGGATACACAATAATTGTTGTCGACACACTGGATACACAATAATTGTTGTCGACACATTGGGTACACAATATTTGTTGTCGACACATTGGATACGTAATAATTGTTGTCGACACAATTGATACACAATGATTATTGTCGACACAATGGATACAGAATAATTGTTGTCGACACAATTGATACACAATAATTGTTGTCGACACAATAGATACATAATATTTGTTGTCTAAAAGATATAGACAGTTTTAAAACAAATGTGTGCTGTTAAACCACTCATGGAAACAATAGTGTTGTTGTTATATTGTCTTGCTTTGACAAATGTAACTGTGAGGAAGTTGCAAACGGCCCCCTTTTAAGCTCATGTCGTGATGCGGACACGTTTGTTACTCGATACTAATACATTCCTGTCCTGGAGGCTATAAATATTTGATGCTTGCTTATACTGACAGACGTGTTGTAGACTGCAATATTGTTCAATTAGTATTAGCGAGCTTGTGCGCTATCGTGCGTTTGGCTGTTGCGTAGCTGTTAGCTCCGAGTAGACTATTGTTTCCCTTTTGTAAATGACTTGGCTAAAATAGAATGAATTGTGTGTTTATTGGAAGACATTTAGCTTTGCAGAAGCAAACCGACAGCCATCAGACTGTATAATGCATATGTTCCTTCTTGACTGCACTTAAATGTAGAGCAGGGGTGTCCAAAGAGCGGCCCGGGGGCCATTTGCGGCCCGCAGCTAATTGTTTACCCGCCCGCCACACATTCTGGAAATGCTATTGCAAAAATTACAAAAAGTGGAATGAGGTGAAATCTAACTAGAAAAAGTTGCAATGTTGACACAAAGCTGCCATGCAGGCTGCTTTTTTAATTTGTCTATCTTTCTTTTTTCTTTTTTTGCCATTGCTCCAAAAAAAGAAAAAATCTATGTTATAATGAATTATTGACCTATTCAAGGCTCCAATTATTTCAAATATTTCACTTCAAAATGTTTTATGTGGGAAATATTGCATATATTGTGTGGTTGCCATACAAAAACATCAACATTTTATTTGACAAAAGAGCATAAAACAAACAAAATAATAGTTCAAACGTAAAATCGACAGATATATCTGAAGTTGAGCTCGTAACTTAAGTGTTGAAAGTAAAAAAAAACAACTACTAAAAATTTATCACTTTCTGTGTGGGGCACCTTTTGGATCCCAAATATATTTAATGGGATTTTATTTATCTTTTCACTGTGATTACTCAAAAATAATAATGAGTTCAAATCAATGGTGTCCTGCATTATTGATATTTTTAAGGCTCTAATTACTTCACATCAAACATTGCTTTCTGAATGTTTTGGGCAGTGGGGGAAATACTGCATATTTCACTTTTATTATAAAACACTAAGTTGTCTTGACAGAAAAGGCATAAAACCTTTTTGGTTTTTTTAAAACTTTATATCAACCTGAAGTTCATATACTGTACAGATTTACTCTAAGCGTTATATAAATAAAAAAATAATAAATTGACTTGTTTTTAACATTTTAATGACTTACACCCTTTATGGTCCCCGGGAGCCCTAAAGGTAAAAAACAAACAAAATCCATATATTTTGTTTTAAGGTTTGAAAATGAAAAATATCAAAATGGCCCCCGCATGCTTTAATTTTTCCGTGTGCGGCCCTCAGTGGAAAAAGTTTGGACACCCCTGATGTAGAGTATATGTAGAATATATTTATATTATATATATAATATATTATATATATTATATTATTTACGATTATTCTTGTCTATTGTGAGCAAACTGTGGTGCTGAATTTCCCCCAGGGGTCAATAAAGTACTTTCTATTCTAAACGCGCTGCAGGATTGCTTGTGACGAAAGCTGATATCATCCGATACGTTTTTTACTGATATCGGATCAGGACCCAAATGCATGTCAAAGGAACACATCCCCACAACTTTACAGCCAATCAAAAGCGTCAAGAAAACCTACTTCCTTAAACAAGCAGCAACAATAGCAAAACAAAGAAAATGTAAACAAGGGCGACCTCATCCTGAATATCTCAAAAATAATGATACAAAAATAACCAAAACGTTGTTTTTGTGTTTGTCACTTGCAGGGTTTGCCTGTGGGTGCAAGGACAAACCCCACAAAAAAAAAAACAATGATTATTTTAATTGTGCTGTTGTGAACATTGGGCTGCAAAACGTCTCATCATCCAGAAGCCAAACGTTCCGTTGAGCAGCGCGATGTTTTCCACCCTGCTTGTCTCCGAGCACCATCGTGCTGACATAAGTGCTTCCCTTCCAACACTGTACTCCTCTGTTGACGTTCAAGTGCACTTTGGAAAAATAGCTCGTTGGCTCAAAAGAGTGCACTGGAGTGCACTAAAGTATCTGGAAAATATTCAAGAGTTTCACTTTTTTCCCACATTACTTCACAGCCCGAGTCCAAAATGGAATAAATGCGTTTTTGCCCTCAAAACTCTACATACAATACCCCATGATGACAATGTGAAAAAACATTTTTTAGAAATGTTTGCAAAAACACTAAAAATTCACATTTACAAACTCAAAAGTAATTCGTAAATACAAACAGAAAACAATGTTTTGCGAATCCTTTTCAACTTATATTCAGTTGAATAGACTGCAAAGACAAGATATTTAATGTTCACACTGAGAAACTTTTTTTTTTTTTTTTTTGCAAATAATCATTAACTTAGAATTTAATGGCAGCAACACATTGCAAAAAAGTTTTTTACCACTGTGTTACATGGCCTTTCCTTTTAACAACACTCAGTAAACGTTTGGGAACTGAGGAGACACATTTTTGAAGCTTCTCAGGTGGAATTCTTTCCCATTCTTGCTTGATGTACAGCTTAAGTTGTTCAACAGTCTCCGTTGTGCTATTTTAGGCTTCATAATGCACCACACATTTTCAATGGGAGACAGGTCTGGACTACAGGCAGGCCAGTCTAGTACCTGCACTCTTTTACTATGAAGCCACGCTGATGTAACACGTGGCTTGGCATTGTCTTGCTGGAATAAGCAGGGGCGTCAAAAAAACCTGTATGTACCTTTCAGCATTAATGGTGCCTTCACAGATGTGTAAGTTACCCATGCCTTGGGCACTAATACACCCCCATACCATCACTAATGCTGGCTGGATGGTTCTTTTCCTCTTTGTTCCGAAGGACACGACGTCCACAGTTTCCAAAAAAAATGTGAAATGTGGACTCGTCAGACCACAGAACACTTTTCCACTTTGCATCAGTCCATCTTAGATGAGCTCGGGCCCAGCGAAGCCGGCGGCGTTTCTGGGTGTTGTTGACAAATGGCTTTGGCTTTGCATAGTAGAGTTTTAACTAGCACTTACAGATGTAGGGACGAACTGTAGTTACTGACAGTGGTTTTCTGAAGTGTTCCTGAGCCTATGTGGTGATATCCTTTACACACTGATGACGATTTTTGATGCTGTGCAGTGATTTCTCCAGATTCTCTGAACTTGTTGATGATATTACGGAGCGTAGATGGTGAAATCTCTAAATTCCTTGCAATAGCTGGTTGAGAAATGTTGTTCTTAAACTGTTGGACAATTTGCTCACACATTTGTTGCCCCATCCTTGTTTGTGAATGACTGAGCATTTCATGGAAGCTGCTTTTATACCCAATCATGGCACCCACCTGTTCCCAATTTGCCCGTTCACCTGTGGGATGTTCCAAATAAGTGTTTGACGAGCATTCCTCAACTTTATCAGTCTTTTTTGCCACTTGTGCCAGCTTTTTTGAAACATGTTGCAGGCATCAAATTCCAAATGAGCTAATATTTGCAAAAAATAACAACGTTTTCCAGTTGGAACGTTAAATATCTTGTCTTTGCAGTCTATTCAATTGAATATAAGTTGAAAAGGATTTGCAAATCATTGTATTCTGTTTTTATTTAGCATTTACACAACGTGACAACTTCACTGCTTTTGGGGTTTTCCACTTTGCGGACGCACCGTGTGTCATGTGATCAGCGCATGAGCGAGCCAACTCAATGGTAGCCTCATACGAGTGCGAGTCACGGCATCCCAAGCGCATTCCTGCCCGCTCTGCGCCGCAGGTGTTTTTAATTTCCGTGGTCAATCGTGGGCCGGTGGACCGTGAGGGCGGCGACACGCGTCCTCGCTCAAACCTCCTGCAGGATGGCCGCACAGCAAACACTTTCCATTCTTTGCTTGGTGTCCATGCTTGGCCTCGCTCTGGATCGGGCGAGCCCTCCAGGACTCCCAACCTGATGGAGACTTGAAACGTCTTTGTTAGACGGTCCCAAAAACCTCCATTATTTTTAGATGGCGAGGAAAGAGAAGGAGAACAAACATGTGGCGATGACAGCACTGCTTTTTAGTTGCATTTGCATTTTATATTTAACCAGCAAGAAGTGGCAGGAAAAAGCTGCTTTGACACTTTAAGTAGACTTAATTCACATGCATTATCTGTTGCTCTTCCTCCAAGTGCCCTTTAGAAGCATTCATTCTGAAAGCATTGACATTAGAATGGAAATAAATAAGAAATTATAAAGCCTGTGATTTTTGTACGTAACTTAGAAATAACCCCAAGTCAACAAAAAATATTTTTCTCTTAATTTGTTCTTTATTTTCCTCAAAAGTTGTCACCTTTACAATTACAGAAAACTATTTTAAAAAAATCCAAAATGATTAAATGAATCAAAAAAATAAAATTAATTAATTAAATTAAATTAGATGATTAACAATTAAGCAAAGCATGCAATTAAAAAAACATACAATTAGAAAAAACAAATACAAAAATTTAAAAAAAAACGAAACAATTTACAATTACAGAGAAAAGTTCCTTTTAAAAGCCAAAAAAACTTACAAATACAAGAAACAATTAAAAATGTTTTGTTTTGAGAAGCCGAAAAAACTTACAATTACGGAAAACTTTTTTTTTTTTTAACCGAAACAACTTTAAATTATAAACGAACACAATTTTAAAAACCCGAAAAAATTACATTTTAAAGCCGAAAAAACGTATTTACCGAAAACAAATGACAAAAAATCTGAAACAATTTACAATTAGATTATTTTTTTTAAAGCCGATTTACAATTACAGAAAACAAAGACTTAAAAAAAATCCGAAACAATTTACAATTACAGAAAAATATTTATTTTTGGGGGTTTTTTTAAGCCGAAAAAACTTACAATTACACGAAACAAATTTAAAAAAAAAATCTGAAACAATTTACAATTACAGAAAACAAATTTTTTAAAGCTTAAAAAAATATGTGCAGATAATAACAACATCAGAATATGTGCACGTGATAACAACATCAGAATAAGTGCACGTGATAACAACATCCAAGTGCCCTTTAGAAGCATTCATTCTGAAAGCATTCTCTAATTTGTTCTTTATTTGCCTCAAAAGTTGTCACCTTTACAATTACAGAAAACTATTTTTAAAAAATCCAAAATAATCAATTGATTAAATTAATTTTTAAAAAAATAATTTAATTAATTAATTAAATTAAATTAAATGATTAACAATTAAACAAAGCATGCAATTAAAAAAACATACAATTAGAGAAAACAAATAAAATACAAAAATAAAAACGAAACAATTTACAATTACAGAGAAAAGTTGCTTTTAAAAGCCAAAAAAACTTACAATTACAGGAAACAATTAAAAATGTTTTATTTTGAAAAGCCGAAAAAACTTACAATTACGGAAAACTTTTTTTTTTTTTTTAACCGAAACAACTTTAAATTATAAACGAACAGAATTTTAAAAACCCGAAAAAATTACATTTTAAAGCCGAAAAAACGTATTTACAGAAAACAAATGACAAAAAATCTGAAACAATTTACAATTGGATTATTTTTTTAAAGCCGATTTACAATTACAGAAAACAAAGACTTAAAAAAAATCCGAAACAATTTACAAATACAGAAAAATATTTATTTTTGGGGTTTTTTTAAGCCGAAAAAACTTACAATTACACGAAACAAATTTTAAAAAAAATTTTGAAACAATTTGCAATTACAGAAAACAAATTTTTTAAAGCTTAAAAAAATATGTGCAGATAATAACAAAATCAGAATATGTGCACGTGATAGCAACATCAGAATACGTGCACGTGATAACAACATCCAAGTGCCCTTTAGAAGCATTCATTCTGAAAGCATTCTCTAATTTGTTCTTTATTTGCCTCAAAAGTTGTCACCTTTACAATTACAGAAAACTATTTTTTAAAAATCCAAAATAATCAATTGATTAAATTAATTTTTAAAAAAATAATTTAATTAATTAATTAAATTAAATTAAATGATTAACAATTAAACAAAGCATGCAATTAAAAAAACATACAATTAGAGAAAACAAATGCTGCTCTATTTGTTAGTAAAACTACCCTTTTAACCACTCTTTAAACTGAAAAAACAGGATGGAGAAGAACATTAGAGAAATAAACAAAACGCTGGAGAGTTTGGCGAGAGAAGTCCGCGAAATATCGACCAAACAAAACCAACTCGTGGACCTCTTAACCGAGGTGCAGGGGCTCAGGAAAAAGATTGAAGAGAGCTCCCTAACGATAAAAACACTACAAACAAAGGTGGACAGTCTGGAGAAGCTCGAAAAGATAGTCCATGAACAGGAGAAAAGAGTCCAGGACCTGGAGCTTTTTACAAGGAAGGAAGATGTGATAATCAGCGGAATTGATGTGAAACCGAGGTCTTATGCTGCAGCTGCCGCGGCGGGGAACAATGGGGAACCCAGCGAGGAAGAACAGCTATCGCTGGAATCCCAGGTTGCTAACTTCCTGAACAGCATGAACATTAATTTCGACAAGAACAACATCTCAGCTTGTCACCTTCTTCCGAGAAAGGACCGAACGCTCAAACCCGCCATCATCATGAGGTTCGTGAATCGCAAACATAAAACGAACCTGCTAAGGCAGGGAAAGTTGCTCAAAGGAACCAACGTGTACATCAATGAACATCTCACATCAAAGAACGCCGAAATAGCCAAAGAGGCACGCATACTGCGAAAGGACGACAAGATTAAAGCTACGTGGACCAGAGATTGTAAGGTGCTCATTAAGTTGAATGGTGAAGCAGAGAAGGTGATCATGATACGCGAGTTAAAAGACCTCGACCCTTATAAATGACTATGTCTCCGTCTGTCTGGTTTGCCTGGGCTCAGTGGTGTGACTGTGAGCAGAAGAGGGGATTAGCACTGCTACTTTCAATCTCTCCCTTTTTACCATCTCCCAATATTTTGGTGTTTCTAGCATGGATCCTCTCTGAACAAGACGGTAGGCTAACTTTATTTTTTACAAAGCCCCATGGACACGAGCTGCACGAATGCTTTCACACTGGTTCCTCTGTGTCAATAACTTTTTTGAACGTTTTTTTAGTAGGCCTATGCGTTTTTTGCCAAGCTGAGTCACAGATTTTTGTGAACTGTTTTTGGGACACATTTCTCTCCACACCTCACTGGTGCGTGATCTGTCGGCCGTTTAACATACTGAGTCATGCAGGTCCGATGCTCTTTTCTGGACTGGAACATATTTTGTACTGGACGCTGGAACTGTTTTGGACTTGTTATTTTTACTCATTTATGCTGCTATTTTTGCGTTTGTGTGTCTGGAGTGAGTGTGTATATACCGGTATGAATGTGGCTGTGCTGTGTGAGTATGCGTGTGTAATGTGCACCGTGGAGTTATGCTCCTCGTATTTTCCTCAAAAGTTGTCACCTTTACAATTACAGAAAACTATTTTAAAATATAAAAATAAATAAAATAAAAAATAAAAATAATAATAAACACACAAAAAAAACAACGCTTACATTATCCTACATGACTGTAGGTATTGTATAGTCTAGCTTTCCTTTCATTTTTTTTTTTTTTTTTTTTTCTTTATCGACATGCACTATGGATCCTTGGTTGAATGATCACATTGTTCTTAGCTTTGTTTGGTTTGAATGATACCTTGTTATGATAGCCTTGTTCTATTCAGTTTTGTTTGGTTTGAATGATTACCTTATTCTTTTTCAGTTTGTTTGGTTTGGATGATTGCCTTGTTCTTTTTCAGTTTGTTTGGTTTGAGTGATTGCCTTATTTTTTCAGTTTTTGTTTTGTTTGTTTATTTTTTGTTCAACTTATCTTGCTTGTTTATTCTTTTCATTGATTGTTTGTTCTATTAATTTCTATGAGTGTGTGCACTGGGTAGGGGTACAAACTTGTAGTTTTTAGGCAACAATAACTTTTCTTGTCAACTGGGTCATACATGTCCTGTAGCCTTTTTTACTACTCTAGAGTCTACGCCCCTGGTGGGTGGGTGCGTGTGGGTGTGGGTGCCTGTGTGTGCATATGTGATATATTGTTTTGTATTGATTTGTTGCATTGGATGTTCTAATGCACTACCGGCAAAGAGATACCAAGAAAATGTTTCTTTTGTGCGAAGGGGCAGGAAATATAAGATTTTCTTCATCCTGTTCCTTTTCGACATGGCTGTGTATTGAATGCAGTAAGGTATGTGAGATTGTTGAAATGTTGTTGAAATGTACACATCCAAGTACGAAATAAATAAATAATTGAATTGAATTGAATTGAATTGAATTGAATTGAATTGAATTGAATTGAATTGAATAAAATACAAAAATAAAAACGAAACAATTTACAATTACAGAGAAAAGTTCCTTTTAAAAGCCAAAAAAACTTACAATTACAGGAAACAATTAAAAATGTTTTATTTTGAAAAGCCAAAAAAACTTACAATTACGGAAAACTTTTTTTTTTTTTTAACCGAAACAACTTTAAATTATAAACAAACACAATTTTAAAAACCCGAAAAAAATACATTTTAAAGCCGAAAAAACTTATTTACAGAAAACAAATGACAAAAAATCTGAAACAATTTACAATTAGATTATTTTTTTAAAGCCGATTAACAATTACAGAAAACAAAGACTTCAAAAAAATCCTAAACAATTTACAATTACAGAAAAATATTTATTTTGGGGGTTTTTTTAAGCCGAAAAAACTTACAATTCCACAAAACAAATTTAAAAAAAAATCTGAAACAATTTACAATTACAGAAAACACATTTTTTAAAGCTAAAAAAAATACGTGCAGATAATAACAACATCAGAATATGTGCAGGTGATAACAACATCAAAATACGTGCAGGTGATAACAACATCCAAGTGCCCTTTAGAAGCATTAATTCTGAAAGCATTGACATTAGAATGGAAAGAAATAAGAAATTATAAAGCCTGTGATTTTTGTCACTTGGATGTACTTTTGTATGCAACTTAGAAATAACCCCAAGTCAAGAAAAAATATTTTTCTCTAATTTGTTCTTTATTTGCCTCAAAAGTTGTCACCTTTACATTCGCTCAATTCAACATGTCAGGAGTGGATTTTGGTATTCCAATTCTAAAACAGATTCTCACATTAGAAAATAATACAATGCCGCCAACAAGAAGGACCTGCCCTTATCACGGCTCTGTCAGGTTGCCTGTGAAACAACCTTCAATTCCAGAACTAAAAAAAAAAATGTCGGAAAAAAACTTAGAATTTACAATTAAAGAAAACTGTTTTGAAAAAAGCCCAAAAAACTTACAATTGTTAGTTTATTATTTCTTTGGTCAGTGGTCAACAAAATAAACAAACAGTTTTACATAAACAAACAGTTGTACATTCATAAATTGCAGAAAACAAAGACTTAAAAAAAATCCAAAACTATTTATAATTACAGAAAAATATTTAATTTGGGGTTTTTTTAAACTGAAAAAACTTACAATTACACAAAACAAATTTTTAAAAAAATCTGAAACAATTTAGAATTACAGAAAACACATTTTTTAAAAGCTAAAAAAATAGCATAAAATACAATTTTAAAATCCGAAACAACTTACAATTACGGAAGATTTTGTTTCTAAAAGCCAAATAAACTAACAATAACGGAAAACTAATAAAAAAAATATCCAAAACACCTTTAAATTATAAACAAACACATTTTTAAAAACCCGAAAAAACTTACAATTCCAGAGAACAATATTTTTTAAAGCCGAAAAAACAGAAAAACATTTTTAAAAAGTCATAAACAACTTAGAATTACAGATTTATTTTTTTCAAAGCCGAAAAAACGTACAATTGCAAAATACACATTTTTAAAACAAAGCCGAAAAAACTTACAATTACAGAAAACAAATATTTTTCAAAATCCGAAACAATTTACAAAAAATGCAAAAGCCGAAAAAACTATGGAAAGCTTTATTTTAAAAACCCGAAAAAACGTACAATTACTTTTTAAAGCCAAAAAAACGTAATTACAGAAAACAAATTAGAAAAAATCCGAAACAATTTACAATTGGATTCTTTTTTTAAAGCCGACTTACAATTACAGAAAACCAAGACTTAAAAAAATCCAAAACTATTAGAATTACAGAAAAATATTTAATTTGAGGTTTTTTTTAAGTCGAAAAAACTTACAGTTACACAAAACAAATTTTTTAAAAATCTGAAACAATTTGCAATTACAGAAAACAATTTTTTTTAAACTGAAAAAAATAGCATAAAATACAATTTTTAAATCCGAAACAACTTACAATTACAGAAGATTTTGTTTCTAAAAGCCAAATAAACTAACAATAACGGAAAACTAATTAAAAAAAATTTTAAAAATCCAAAACACCTTTAAATTATAAACAAACACATTTTTAAAAACCCGAAAAAACTTACAATTCCAGAGAACAATATTTTTTAAAGCCGAAAAAACAGAAAAACATTTTTAAAAAGTCAGAAACAACTTAGAATTACAGATTTTTTTTTTCAAAGCCAAAAAACGTACAATTGCAAAATACACATTTTTAAAACAAAGCCGAAAAAACTTACAATTACAGAAAACAAATATTTTTCAAAATCCGAAACAATTTACAAAAAATTTATAAGCCGAAAAAACTATGGAAAGCTTTATTTTAAAAACCCGAAATAAAGGTACAATTACTTTTTAAAGCCAAAAAAAACGTATTTACAGAAAACAAATTAGAAAAAATCCAAAACAATTTACAATTAGATTGTTTTTTTAAAGCCGACTTACAATTACAGAAAACCAAGACTTAAAAAAAATCCAAAACTATTTAGAATTACAGAAAAATATTTAATTTGGGGTTTTTTTATGTCGAAAAAACGTACAATTACACATTACAAATTTTTCAAAAATCTGAAACAATTTACAATTACAGAAAACAATTTTTTTTAAACTAAAAAAAATAGCATAAAATACCATTTTTAAATCCGAAACAACTTACAATTACAGAAGATTTTGTTTCTAAAAGCCAAATAAACTAACAATAACGGAAAACTAATTTAAAAAATAAAAATAATCCAAAACACCTTTAAATGATAAACAAACACATTTTTAAAAACCCGAAAAAACTTACAATTCCAGAGAACAATATTTTTTAAAGCTGAAAAAACAGAAAAACATTTTTAAAAAGTCAGAAACAACTTAGAATTACAGATTATTTTTTTTCAAAGCCGAAAAAACGTACAATTGCAAAATACACATTTTTAAAACAAAGCCAAAAAAACTTACAATTACAGAAAACAAATATTTTTCAAAATCCGAAACAATTTACAAAAAATTTAAAAGCCGAAAAAACTATGGAAAGCTTTATTTTAAAAACCCGAAATAACGTACAATTACTTTTTAAAGCCAAAAAAAATGTATTTACAGAAAACAAATTAGAAAAAATCGGAAACAATTTACAATTACATTATTTTTTTAAAGCCGACTTACAATTACAGAAAACCAAGACTTAAAAAAAATCCAAAACTATTTAGAATTACAGAAAAAATATTTAATTTGGGTTTTTTTTTAAGTCGAAAAAACTTACAATTACACAATACAAATTTTAAAAAAATCTGAAACAATTTACAATTACAGAAAACAATTTTTTTTAAACTAAAAAAAATAGCATAAAATACAATTTTTAAATCCGAAACAACTTACAATTACAGAAGATTTTGTTTCTAAAAGCCAAATAAACTAACAATAACGGAAAACAAATTTAAAAAATTTAAAAAAATCCAAAACACCTTTAAATTATAAACAAACACATTTTTAAAAACCCGAAAAAACTTACAATTCCAGAGAACAATATTGTTTAAAGCCGAAAAAACAGAAAAACATTTTTAAAAAGCCAGAAACAACTTAGAATTACAGAATTTTTTTTTCAAAGCCGAAAAAACGTACAATTGCAAAATACACATTTTTAAAACAAAGCCGAAAAAACTTACAATTACAGAAAACAAATATTTTTAAAAATCCGAAAAAATTTACCAAAAATTTAAAAGCTGAAAACACTATGGAAAGCTTTATTTAAAAAAAAAAAAAAAAATTACAATTACAGAAAACATGTTTTTTTTTTTTTTTTTAAAAAGCCAAAACAAATAATGCAACGTGCATTTCTAAGTTGAAAGGTGTGTTTGGAAATGATGAATGCTGGCGTTTGGTGCATGAACATTTTAATGTTTTGACTGCATTCTCTGAATACATGCACGTGATAACTACATCAAAATATGTGCACGTGATGACGACAACAGAATACATGCAGATGATAACATCAGAATACGTGCAGGTGATAACAACATTAGCTGGATTGAACTGGTCCTGTGGTGTGTTAGAAGTATGAATCCATGTTTTTAAAAGTGGTTTGTTGACACATCTATCACACATAACACCGTATTAGTTATATTGGAGCGTGTATAAATGTATTATTATTATCATGATGCTAGTGTGTAGTGTGTGTGAAAGGTGTCTTCAGATGTGAAAGGTAACTGGGGTAGTCATACACATCCTTCCTTCCTTTGGTGTCAGCACATGCGGTTGCTGCAGATGAGAAGACAAAAACAACAACAAAAAACCGCTTTGGCGGTGAATTGTTGTTGGCGGTTACATTAATTTGTCATCTCCAGCAGAGATGTCCCAGCAAGCTGGAGCAAATAATCAAAGGGAATTGAACGGGCCTCCTTTGAGAGGACCTGGGAAAAAAAAAAGTGTTTACTGCAATGTTCGCTTTTTCCTTTTTCTTCATCTGTGCAGAGAAATGTTTGTCTTTTTCATGCAACCAAGCAAAAACAGCATTTCTGGACCAACAAATCAATCAATCAAAGGTTGTTTGCATAGTCTTTAATCACAAGTGTGTGTGTGTGTGTGTGTGTGTGTGTGCGTGTGTGTGTGTACGCGTATATGTTTATATGTATGTGTATGCATGTATATGTTTATATGTATGTGTATGCATGTATATATGTATTTATGTGTGTATATATGTAGGCATTTATGTGTGGATATATGTATGCATATATGTATGTTTTTATGTGTGTGTGTATATACATGTATATATGTATGCATATATATATGTATATA
>NC_084750.1:41094521-41099521 GCF_033978785.1 Entelurus aequoreus
CATTTGCATAAACTCAACAATTCATCCAGTCACTTGTTGGGTGTTTTTTAATTCAGGAATACTTTTTAAAAACTTGATTTTCCGATTAATCGTGATTATCAGTTTGCTACGGACAGAATGCGATAAATTACGAATACATATCTCAATTGTTTTACAGCCCTGCTTTTTATACGCTGCAAAAAATCTGCTTTCAAAAATATTCATTCACTTATTTCTAAATTCACCTTTTGGATTGAGTCAGTTATACAACGTCTATTCATATATTTGTTTAATGGTCATCTCTGTTTCTGAATTACATTTTTTATATATTTTTGTATTAATTCATGATTTCTAACACTTTCCCACTGTGCTTATTTTTCCTTTATTTCATCACCGCAGTAAAAAAAATCTATCTATTGCAGATTATTGATTATTTCCTCTCCTAACCTTCAAAACAGGAAATGAACAATTGATCAGTCATTGCTGCCTGATGGAAACTCAGAAAGATTGACTAAGACTTGCTTATTCCTCCTCCTTTTCAGACAAAGTGTAAACATGTGATGTTCCCAGACGTACCATATTAATATCGTATTTTCCGGAAGGAAATGCGCACTTAAAACAATTTTTTTTGTCTCAAAACTCGACAGTGCGCCTTGTAACCCTAATGTTAGGAATAATTCTGGTTGTGCTTACCGACCCTCGAAGCAATTTTATTTGGGTGACCAGTAGATGGCAGTCACACATAAGAGATACATACATGTTGACGCCTGGTCAATAAATGACGCTAGCAAGCAACACCAAACGTTGATGTTCCATTGAGAATACAGAACATTACACACGGCGCTCAAGAACCTGTCAAAATGTTTTAGTACCATTTTGGTAAGCTACGGAGCCGCAGCGCTTGATTGTTTGTCGGCACATTACGGCTACCATAGTCAGACGTACTGTGCTTCAACACAACACCAACATTTTATATGTTCCATTGAAAATATAGAACATTACACACGGCGCTCAAAAATCTATCAACATGTTTTAGTAGGACTTTGGTAAGCTATGAAGCCACACCACTTGATGGATTGTACTGTGCTTCAACATAGGAGTATTATTATGGTGTGTGTATTAAGTAAGACATATTATCTGGTGTTTTGTTTTGCAATATTATGCAAAAGCAACTTTTCTTACCTTCTGGTACCTGCTGATCTGTATTTGGAATCTGCATAAATCCTGAAAAATTGTGCGCGTCCGCCTTTGTAGTCCGTGCCGAGACCGTAGTCGATAAGCTTCTTCTTTTTCTCTATCTTCTTGTTATGGGACATTCATTCTGCGCTGTTGCCATTTCTAATATAAAGTAGTGTAAAGTTCTTACTTATATCTGTCAGTAAACTTGCCATGAAAGCGCTAAAACATACCGGTATAGTGAGTTTACATTATTCACCCAAGGAACTTTAGTTATTAGAGTTCCGGTCGGACGGTTTTTCACGGGACACATTTCCGGTTTTGTTGTTGTTTCCGGATGAGGAGATGCTGGTCCGTTATTGATTGAAGTAAAGTCTGAACGTCATTAAAACAGTTAGCGCCATCTTTTGACACTTCTTCCACCCCCGTCCTTGCACGCTACACCGCTACAACAAAGATGACGGGGAGAAGACGCTGTCGAAGGTGAGCCACGTAAATAAGACCCGCCCACAAAACGGTGCATCCTGAAGCGACTGTCAGAAAGCAGCTTGAAGATGATGTGTAAAACATCATCTATGCAACATTTTGACCAAAAAACCACCATTACATGTCATGTAGACCAAAAGGAAGTCTTTTACATTTAGAAGGAAAAAAAAAGAATGCGCCTTATATACCGTATTTCCTTGAATAGCCGCAGGGGCGTTAATTAATTTAAAACCTCCTGTCACTCCTGCGTTTACCGGAAACCGGCGGGATGGCCGTGCATGCGGTAATTATTTTAAAACCTCTTCTCACTCCGGCGTTTACCAAAAGGAATCCATAAAATTTAGGCGTGCGCTTTGAGTGTGATGTAAGCATACCATCATGAAAAGCACATTTAATTAAAAAAACGTTATTATGGTCTTACCTGTACTTATAAATGGAGTCCATTTGCAGCTCCTTCTGACCAAAAGCATCGATAACTTGTTTATAGAAGTCTTCATTATTTTCTTTCTTCAGTTTTAAAAGTCTCTGTCTCGATGGAGATATTCCTTTAATTATTACCTCCTGCTTCGATTGAAAGTCCAGTTTAGAAAACTGTTTTATTTTAGATACCGGTATGTAATCCTCCTTGTTAAAAGTTCAGGCAGAGGAAAAAAAAAAAATCTCTTGCTGCGTGTGTTCACTTCTTCTGCAGTACCGGAAGTCGCAAGAAGGATCACTAGCGCGGCAGCGCCATCTACCACCAGGAGGCGGGAGTCATTTAATGACTTATACAGTATTTCACACACGCAGCTACGGTATATTAATAAAACATAGCTGCTTACTGTTCTCTTTAGCATATTGTACCGGTATTCAATAGCTTGGACCTTAAATCCTACTGAAAAGCTCTTTATCTTTTTTCCTTTGTGCGATTGTAAACTACTGAAAGCAGCTTCCTCCATTTTGAAAATGAGGACAGATGCGTCACTCGTGACGTAACGAATTTGACCCGGTGGAAGTTCTAGCCATATGCTAAATATTTTGCGAAACGAGTTTGACCCGGCGAAAATTATAGACATGCGATAATAAAATTAATATTTTGCGAAACGAATTTGATCCAGCTTCAATAATAAACCGGCGATAAGGCCAAGCATGCGTTAATTATTTTGAGAAACGAGTTTGACCCGGCAGTAATTCTAGACGTGCGAATACTATATTCCCTGCGCCAATTCAAGGAAATACGGTATGAAAAAATATTGAAAATAGACCATTCATCGGCATACTTGCCAACCCTCCCGATTTTCCCGGGAGACTCCCGAATTTCAGTGCCCCTCCTGAAAATCTCCCGGGGCAACCATTCTCCCGAATTTCTCCCGATTTCCACCCGGACAACAATATTGGGGGCGTGCCTTAAAGGCACTGCCTTTAGCGTCCTCTACAACCTGAAAAGGAGACTATTAGATATGTCTTCGTTATCCATAGGTTTATCTATAACCCATAAAGTAGGCAGGCACGGAGCCATTTCTCAGCGTGTGTTTATTCCAGCCGGCACGTTAATACACTGACACACCACACCCGGATTCCCATCATGCATTGCTTCAAAACTGCGGCAAGTAGTAATGTCCGAAAACATAACAGAGAGACGGAGCAGAAGAACGAAGAAGAGACATGGCGACGATGAGTAAGAAGAAGAAGTACGCTTGCAAGTTCCAAAATGATTGGAAAAAATATTCATCCAGGACAGCTCCAAGGGGAAGGAGTATGCTGCCTGCACATCTTGTAGATCACACTTCTCCATTGAACACGGTGGCCGAACGGATATACTCATTCATGAACAGATTATTTATTTATATATATATATATATATATAGAGCGGAAAATAAGGTAATTATGTCCCACACATGAATTAAGTGTCAGGTTCAAACACTGATGACATCTATTAAACAAGACAAGAGGCAAAGAATTAAACAGAGACATAATTCAAATTGGACTCAATATCGAGGAGAGTCGTCTGTACATTGTACCCTTGGACAGTATCTCAGCACGCTCTGCCAAAAGATTGCACGCCTCCTCCTTATATATTTGGCCCCTCCCCGACCACCTGGCCACCGCTCTTTCCAAAGGACTGTCATGTCTGTGTGATCATGTTTCGTTTTAGTCATGTTCGGTTTTGTTTTTGGACTCTTTGTGCACTTTTGTTTGTTTTGTCACCATAGCAACCCATTAGTTTCCACCTGTCATGTCACGCACCTGTTTCACGTTTTGAGTCACGCACCTGTTTTCACTAATCATGTCACTATTATTTAAGCCCATTGTTGCCAGGAAGTCTGCCTGGCGACATCACACTCTCTACACACCCTTATGATCCGTGCTGCTCTTTTCTCGTCCAAGTAAGTTTTCTTCATTCATGCCATAGTTTGCAAGTTTTGTTTCAGTAGTCAAGTTTTGTACTTCCGCCATTGTGCGCGCCTTTTGTTTATTCCTTTTTTGAGTGTTGAAATTAAACATGTATTCAACTTCACGCCATGTCCGGTCCAAATCATTTGCACCACAGGAGAACAAACCACGCCAAAGTCCAAGTCTTGACAAGGACAAAGGTCGCAAAAAGTACAGAAAAAGGTCGTAAAAAATTCACAGAAAAGGTCAGTTCAAAAAGAGTTCGTAAAATAGTTCAAAAATAGGTCCTTAAAATAGTTCAAAAAGAGTTTGTAGAATACTTCAAAAAGAGGTCGTCTGGAAATTGGGCAGATCCTGTCATCTCTCCGCTTTGAAATCCTTGGGTTAGAACAATATCTTTCTGTTGATTACCATACATGAAAGAACACATCTTGCTCCCCCC
This sequence comes from Entelurus aequoreus, assembly GCF_033978785.1. Taxonomy (NCBI): domain Eukaryota; kingdom Metazoa; phylum Chordata; class Actinopteri; order Syngnathiformes; family Syngnathidae; genus Entelurus; species Entelurus aequoreus. The sequence goes on from NC_084750.1 coordinate 41,098,978, forward strand.
CCCCCCCTACACGGTGGTTTTTTACGAGTCTTACTCTAGGTAGGTTTCAAAGACAGCTTTTGTCTTCTTGCCTGGCACTCATTTCAACACAAAAGTTTTTAGTGATAACTTACAAACAATTATTCTAACATTAAGTTTATGTCCATCCCAATTGTAATTCATTGGATTGGGACTGGTGTCTCCCTGGTCCACGTTTGAGGGCAACTTTTATTTTGAAATACTTTGTTCTCCATGAAGTTTGTCACACCCAACACTAATTGCAGATGTTATCTGCTCGTGACGACAACAAAAAAAAACCTGTAATGATTTGCGCTTGATTGACAGTCTAAAATCTGACAATTATCCAACCATTTGTGACAGCTGGTAATTAATCCAAAATAAGAGCAGCATTTATTTTGTCTCAAACCTTTACCTGCAGCCAAACCACTGCCAATTCATTGTGCAATAACTTCCTCTGACACTTAAAATTACCCATTTTATTATTAGCCTTCAAGTCCATGACAAACCTTTCCTTCTTGATCATTGTGTTATTATTATTTTTGGT
>NC_084750.1:41104521-41159521 GCF_033978785.1 Entelurus aequoreus
GAAGTAAAATATTTTTTTTACTTTGTGTGTTTTGCATTCTGAAGTGAGGTTGCAACTAGGGATGTCCGATTAATGTTTTAAAATGTAATATCGGAAATTATTGGTATCGTTTTTTTTATTATCGGTATCGTTTTTTTGTTTTTGTTTTGTTTTTTTTGTTTGTTTGTTTTTTGTATTAAATCAACATAAAAAAACACAAGATACACTTACAATTAGTGCACCAACCCAAAAAAAACTCCTTCCCCCATTTACACTCATTCACACAAAAGAGTTGTTTCTTTCTGTTATTAATATTCTGGTTCCTGCGTTATATATCAATATATATCAATACAGTCTGCAAGGGATACAGTCCGTAAGCACACATGATTGTGCGTGCTGCTGGTCCACTAATAGTACTAACCTATAACAGTTAATTTTACTCATTTTCATTCATTACTAGTTTCTATGTAACTGTTTTTATATTGTTTTACTTTCTTTATTATTCAAGAAAAAGTTTTTAATTTATTTATCTTATTTTATTAATTTTCTAAAAAAGTACCTTAACTTCACCATACCTGGTTGTCCAAATTAGGCATAATAATGTGTTAATTCCACGACTGTATATATCGGTTGATATCGGTATCGGTAATTAAAGAGTTGGACAATATCGGAATATCGGATATGGGCAAAAAGCCATTATCGGACATCCATAGTTGCAACTCTTTACTCCCATCTAGGGCTAGATATATATTTTTTCATCATTCTAGCTATAGTGGAAAGGGGGGCCCTCACAACCTACTAACCAAACGTGGGTCCACACAAAGTAGGCAAGACATGTATGTGTGTGTGTGTGTGTGTGTGTGTGTGTGTGTGTGTGTGTGTGTGTGTGTGTGTGTGTGTGTGTGTGTGTGTGTGTGTGTGTGTGTGTGTGTGTGTGTGTGTGTGTGTGTGTGTGTGTGTGTGTGTGTGTGTGTGTGTACAATTATTGGATAGGATAGACTCCTACAACGGGGAAATTATGTGGTTGCAGTGCGGATACAAAAGATAAGGTAAAAACTAGAACTGTCCAACGATTAAAGCAGTGGTTCTTAACCTGGTTGGAGGTATCGAACCCCAGCAGTTTCATATGCGCATTCACCGAACCCTTCTTTAGTGAAAAATAAAATGTTTTTTCTTTCAAATCCAAGACAAATGTATATGCTTTTTTTTACTGGTGCAGAAAATGAAGCGTGCATGAACATCACCTTGTTCAAAGAACAAAACCAACACAGTGCATGAACTCCGAACTAACGACACACCTGCAAATCGGTGTGACTTCTGCTGTTGCCTTTGAGAGACCAGTTCAGATATGCGTGGCTTCACCTTGGCAAGTGCCACTCTCATGTCATTTTCACAGCAAGGTCTGTTGCTTTTCTTCCTTTTTATGTCCAGCACCCTCGAAAAGGGTAATTCGCCGATAGGGAGAAGTTTTTATTCACACGATGAGTCGGGTGTGTCTTGACCTCCGCGGCGAACCCCTGAGGCCGACTCACCGAACCCCTAGGGTTCGATCGAACCCAGGTTAAGAACCACTGGATTAAAGTATTTAATCGCAGAATTTATGGTGTAAAAAGCACCATAAATTTTACAGTATTTTTTTAATTTTTTATTTAAAATCTACAGCTTTTTTATTTAATTTAATTTTTTTTTTTTTTTACAGTGCACAGGTTGAAAAGTCACTACATTTTAAAGTATAACACCAGGATTTTATTGTGAAAATAAAAGTGGTACCGATTTAAAATTTTCAACCGTCTGGTGTAAAAAGCACCATCAATTTTACAGTATTTTTTGTATTATTTATTTTAAATCTACAGATGTATTTTTTATTTTTATATTTTTAAATTTTTTTACAGTGCACAGGTCGAAAAGTCACTACATTTTAAAGTATAACACCAGGATTTTATTGTGAAAATAAAAGTGGTACCGATTTAAAATTTTCAACCGTCTGGTGTAAAAAGCACCATCAATTTTACAGTATTTTTTGTATTTATTTTAAATCTACAGATGTATTTTTTATTTTTTTATTTTTTTTTACAGTGCACAGATCGAAAAGTCACTACATTATAAAGTATAACACCAGGGTTTTACCGTAAAAGTAAAAGTGGTACCAATTTCAAATTTTCAGCCATCTGGTGTAAAAAGCACCAGAAATTTTACAGTAATTTTTTTTTTTTTTCTGTAAAATCTACAGGGGTTTTTTTTTGTTTTTTTGTTTTTTTTTACAGTGCAAAGATTAAAAAAAAAGTGACTACATTTTAAAGTATAACACCAGGATTTTACCATAAAAATAAAAATGATACCAATTTAAAATTTTCAGCCGTCTGGTGTAAAAAGCACCAAAAATGTTACAGTAAAATGTTTTTTACTGTATAATCTACAAATTTTGTATTTATTTTTTTACAGTGCACAGATAAAAAAAAAGTCACTACATTTTAAAGTATAACACCAGGATTATACCATAAAAATAAAAGTGGTACAGATTTCAAATTTTCAGCCATCTGAAAATTTTACTGTAAAATTAAGTGTTTTTCTGTAAAATCTACAGGTTTCTTTTTTTTGTTTGTTTTTTTATATACTGTGCACAGATATAAAAGTTACTACATCGTAAAGTATAACACCAGGGTTTTACCGTAAAAATAAAAGCGGTACCGATTTAAATTTTTCAGCCATCTGGTGTAAAAAGCACCAAAAATTTTACAGTAAAGTTTAGTTTTTTTCTGTAAAATCTACAGTTGTTTTTTTTTTGTTTTTTTTTACAGTGCACTGATAAAAAAAAGTCACTACATTTTAAAGTAAAACACCAGGATTTTACTGTAAAAAATAAAATTGGTACCAATTTAAAATGTTCAACGATCTGGAGTAAAAAGCACCAAAAATTTTACAGTAAAATGTTTTTTACTGTAAAATCTACAACATTTGTATTGATTTTTTTACAGTGCACAGATAAAAAAGTCACTACATTTTTAAGTATAACACCAGGATTATACCATAAAAGTAAAAGTGGTACGGATTTCAAATTTTCAGCCATCTGGTGTAAAAAGCACAATGAATTTTACAGTAAAATTTAATTTTTTTCTGTAAAAACTGAAGTTTTGTTCCTTTTTTTCTTTTTTTTTACAGTGCACAGATATAAAAGGCACTACATTTTAAAGTATAACACCAGTATTTTACCGTAAAAATAAAAGTGGTACCAATTTAAAATTTTCAGCCATCTGGTGTAAAAAGCACCAACAATTTTACAGTAAAATGTTTTTTACGGTAAAATCTACATTTAAAATTTTTTTTTTTACAGTGAACAGATATAAAAGGCACTACATTTTAAAGTATAACACCAGGATTTTACCATAAAAATAAAAGTGGTACCGATTTAAAATTTTCAGCCATCTGGTGTAAAAAGCACAATAAATTTTACAGTAAAATTTAATTTTTTTCTGTAAAAACTACAGTTTTGTTTCTTTTTTTCTTTTTTTTACAGTGCACAGATATAAAAGGCACTACATTTTAAAGTATAACACCAGGATTTTACCGTAAAAATAAAAGTGGTACCAATTAAAAATGTTCAGCCATCTGGTGTAAAAAGCACCAACAATTTTACAGTAAAATATTTTTTACTGTAAAATCTACTTTTTTTTTTTGCAGTGAACAGATAAAAAGTCACTACATTTTAAAGTATAACACCAGGATTTTACCATAAAAATAAAAGTGGTACCGATTTAAAATTTTCAGCCATCTGGTGTAAAAAGCACCATGAATTTTACAGTAAAATTAAGTTTTTTTCTGTAAAACCTTTTTTTTTTACAGGTCATTCCTTGTTTTGTTTTGTGGGTGTTTTTCAGATTTTGTTTCACTTCCTGACCTGTGCTTTTATTTTGGTGGCTCTTCCTGTTTTGTTGGCGTTTTCCTGGAACTGCTTCACGCCAGTCCCTGAGCACTTGTCCCCACGACTGTTTCCTATTGCAATCAAGACCATTCATGTTGTGCAGCTGTCACTTTTTCATTGTTTGGTGATTCATCTCTATGCACATTGTGGACGCTTTTCCTGCCGCTTGTGTTTACTCGTAAGTCCTTGCTGTTCTCCAGCGTTCCCTTTTTGTTATTTTATGTCATGTCAGCCTTTGCTGCTCTTCAGCAAATCTGTTTTAGGTTTGTGTTAGGTGTGTTAGGTTTCGATTAGCATAGCCTTCCCTATGCTTCTAGAGCACTTCCCATGTTGTCATCACAATAGTTTTTTTTACCTGCACACTGCTTCCTCGGCTTTTCTGCATCTTGGGATCACACCAACAATCATGCGACTCGAGCGTCACAATCATGCTTTTTTTAAAGAGCTCAACACAAAAACATACACACGCTCTTAAAAAAAAAAAAAAAGACCTGCAGTGCGTTCGTGTCTTGCCAGAGTTTGTATTTTTTAGGAATACAAAATGTGTATTCCTGCTGTAGGAGCACTTGTATTAAGAAAAGGAGCTACACTTGTTTTTAGATATCAGTTTGGCGCATTAATAACACAAAATGTGGATTGTTATAACCTTTCTTTGATTGTCAAAGATGTTTGTTGGTGTAATCTGTGATATTTCTACCTGAATAAATACTTCTAATATTCTGTACATTTCATGTTTTGCAAGTTAATGGTATTCATATTGCTGCATGACAATGTTTTAACTCTCACTATTTATTAATAATGTTAATATTCAGCCTGCCAAACATTCTGTAACTGAGGAGTATTAAACCAGAACACGGGGTAGAAAATGGATGGATGGATGGATGTTATATAAAAAAAAATGTACACAATATTTCGGCCATATTTCTCAACTGATGTACTCGCATTTATTTAGGTGCAAATATCACAGATTACATTACAAAACATATCTGACAAAGCATGAACACAAAATAAGACAATTCAGACGTGTTTATTTTGTTAATGTAGTTCAACCGCATGCAAACCATAGCGCCTTTATTTTGAAGCCGGAAAAGTGTGATGTTTGGAGAAGGTGTCTTGGCATGTTTTGACGACGGTCCTGATTTTTTGCAATCAAAAAAATGTCCACTTTCGCAACCAAGAGAGCCAACTCTATCCTAGGCTGCCCACTACAGAGGCGTCATCTTTGAAAAAATGACAAGTCAGAGTTCCACGTGTGTAGGTGCTGGCAAGGGACGAAGGTCTGAGTGCACAACAACCTTTTAGTGTTTTTGAAGAAGCTCTCGAGCCGCTTTGAGGCCAAGACGAGGATCATGTCTGTCGGCATTTTTTTATTTTATTTTTTACGTCTTAATTCCGCTCGGCCTCCGCCAGCGCTCCCCCGCCCCTCGGAGTGTCTTCAGAGCGTTCTGCGGCGTTGGTTTCATGAGATACTGTACCGTGACACTTAGCTGTGTACAGTACAAGGGCTCGCAGGAAGATATTGGTTACAGTTCTTGTTTTTATGGCAACTAAATTTGACCCGCACGCTGCCTTCTGTCTCTGCATCCTGGGGTCACGCCATCAGACGACATGTGTGACAGTAACCCCCAAAGACACCACATCCTTATTTTGCTCAGCAGTGTTTCTCACCTTGTTTATCACCTTATGTTACTGCCTACTCGAAGATGTGGCGTTCGCAAACGAACCAAGTCTTTTGAACTGCTCTTTCAGGGGAAAATTAAATCAAAGGACGCATAGCACTTTTTTTATTTATTTATTTATTTATTTATTGTTATTCACTTTTCTGGTTCTTTGTTCTGAATTAGTTCAAGCATTGTATTATTTTATTTTTTATTATAATGATTAATATTTGCATTGTTATTTTTACTTTATTGTTAAAATGCTGTTTTTTGGTGAGTGAAAATTCAACAAAAATAAAATTATATTAAATATTTCAGAATAATTACCAACTATAGACTAATATTTGTGTAGATTTAAATTATTTTATAGGTTGATTGGCCACACTAAAATTGGCCTAGTGTGTGAATGTGAGTGTAAATGTTGTCTATCTGCGATGAGGTGGCGACTTGTCCAGGGTGTACCCCGCCTTCCGCCCGAATGCAGCTGAGATAGGCTCCTGCACCCCCTGCAACCCCAAAAGGGACAAGCGGTAGAAAATGGATGGATGGATGATCCACATTTGACCTCATAACTGCTACCAGTGGGTAACGAGCCAGTCTTTTGAACGGCTCCTTGAGATCCGACTCCCTTCCAAGAGCCACCAATCCCATCTCTCCTTGGCAGTTTTCCTTTTACTGAACTTGCTTCTGATTTTAGGGTTTAATAAAGTGATTGTGTGGTTCTCCAACAGCTCCTCATGAGATCTGCAAGGAGGAGAACATCCTGAGCATATCGTGGAAGAGAGCCTCTGCTGGAGAAAGTGTTTACAACAAGTGTCCAACAAACGCTACTGGTCAGTCAATCAACCTCCTCCTCTGGGAAATACCATTTAAAAACATATTTTATGGTTTAACAATAGTAGAGCAGTGGCCATCATTTTGTTGTAAAAAAAAGTATTGTTTTTCTATTTACCACAAAACAAACACATTTTACAGTAGTACCGGTATAAAATTCTGAGCCATCTTTTGTAAAAAGCACCATCAATTTTACAGTAAAATTGTTTTATTTACTGTAAAATCTACAGATCTTTTTTTATTTAATTTTTTATTTTTTTCCAGTGCACAGATAAAAAAGTAACTACATTTTAAAGTATAACACCAGGATTTTACCGTAAAAATAAAAGTGGTGCCAATTTTAAATTTTCAGCCATCTGGTGTAAAAAGCACCATAAATTTTACAGTAAAATTTAGGTTTTTTTACTGTAAAATCTACAGATTTTTTTAAATTTTTTTTTTTACAGTGCACAGATAAAAAAGTCACTACATTTTAAAGTGTAATACCAGGATTTTACCGTAAAAATGAAAGTGGTGCCAATTTGACATTTTCAGCCATCTGGTGTAAAAAGCACCATACATTTTACAGTAAGATTTAGTTTTTTTTACTGTAAAATCTACAGATTATTATTTATTTTTATTTTTTTACAGTGCACAGATAAAAAAGTCACTACATTTTAAAGTGTAATACCAGGATTTTACCGCAAAAATAAAAGTGGTACCAATTAAAAATTTTCAGCCATCTGGTGTAAAAAGCACCATCAATTTTACAGTAAAATTTAATTTTTTTATTGTAAAATCTATAGATTATTATTTTTATTTGTATTTTTCTAACAGTGCACAGATAAAAAAGTCACTACATTTTAAAGTGTAATACCAGGATTTTATCGCAAAAATAAAATTGGTACCAATTCAAAATTTGCAGCCATCTGGTTTAAAAAGCACCATACATTTTACAGTAAAATAGTTTTTTACTGTAAAATCTACAGATCTTTTTTTATTTAATTTTTTTTTCTTCCAGTGCACAGATAAAAAAGTAACTACATTTTAAAGTATAACACCAGGATTTTACCGTAAATAAAAGTGGTGCCAATTTTAAATTTTCAGCCATCTGGTGTAAAAAACACCATCAATTTTACAGTAAAATTTAGTTTTTTACTGTAAAATCAACGGATTAAAAAAATAAATATATATATATATATATATATATATATATATATATATATATATATATATATATATATATATATATATATATATATATATATATATATTTATTTTTTTAAGAGTGCATATAACAGTCACTACATTTTACAACACCAGGATTTTACCATAAAAGTAAAAGTAAAATAAAAATAAAAGTGGTACGAATTTAAAAGTTTCAGCCATCTGGTGTAAAAAGCACCATAAATTTTACAGTATTTTTTTTTTTTTTTTACTGTAAAATCCACAGATTTTTTAAATATTTTTATTTTTTACAGTGCACAGATAAAAAAGTCACTACATTTTAAAGTATAACACCAGGATTATACCATAAAAATAAAAGTGGTACCGATTCAACATTTTCAGCCATCTGGTTTAAAAAGCATCATACATTTTACAGTATTTTTTATTTATTTTTACAGTAAAATCTATAAACGTTTTATTTTATTTCTTTATTATATTTTTACAGTGCACAGATAAAAAAAAATCACTACATTTTAAAGCATAACACCAGGATTTTACCGTAAAAATAAAAGTGGTACCAATTTCCATTTTAAGACAATTCGGTATAAAAAGACACCATAGGTTTGCCGGTAAAATTACAGTTGGCTATAAAAAATGTTTTTAAATGTTTCGATTTTACGGTAAATATCTGGCTGCTGAGTCGCTATAATTTTAAACAAAAAATTAATTTACAGCCATTCCGTGTAAAAAGTAAAGTAAATGTTATGGTAAAATGTTGTCTTATTTACCGTGAAAGCTACAGATTAAAAATAAAAAAATTACAGTGCAAAAAAAGTCAAACTATTTTACAGTATAACACGACATTGCACTGGCCATGATTTTTCTTCTATTTTATCATTTTTCTATTTACTGAAAGATAATAACCATAGATTTCACAGACATCTTTTATTAGATTTAGATGTTAATTTTACTGTAAAAATAACAATGGTGCATATTTTTAAATAACAGCGATTTGGTTTTTTTTTTTTTTTTTTAAATTTTACAGTAAAATTCTGCCGCTTAAGCTGCAAGTTTTTTTTACTGTAAAATCTACAGATTTGTTAGTTGTTGTTTGTTTTTTTACAGTGCACAGAAAGAGTCAGTAGATATTACAGTGTTACGCTGGCAAATTAGTCGCAGTAATTTTATTGTGGAAAAAAAATGTGGTGTCGTTTTTTTCATTTACCGAAAATTGACCATACATTTAACAGTAAAAAAAACTCTGGCAGCTCATTTGCAGTAATTTTACTGTAAATATAACAGCGTTACCTATTTGCAATTTCCAGCCATTTTGTGTAAAAAACACCGTACATTTTTACGGTGAAATTCTGGCTTTTCTTTTTCTTTACAGTATGCACTGTAAAAGTAAAACAAAAGTGCAGATTTTACGATAAAAACAATGACTGAGGATTTTACTGTGAAAATGTTTTTTTTCCATTTACAGTAATGCACTGTAAACTTGTGTACTCATTTTCAATTCATAGTAATTTGGTGTGAAAACCGGTGTAACATTTTTCTGTAAGTTCTGGCGACCGAGCTGGCAGTTTTTTACCATAAAATCTACACATTCTTTGGTGTAAAAGTACCATAAAAGTTGCTTCTTTTCCCCTTTTAGGATCTGCTAGTCGTCGTTGCCTGCTGGACAATAATGGAGTTGCTTTCTGGGGTCCTCCGAGCTTCGCCAGATGCATCTCACTTGAATATCGATATTTGCACATATCTGTAAGTTCATATCTCACTTGAATATCTACATCTGTATTTACCTGCATCTCTCCTCCACTTGCACCATCATTTTATCATTCAAATCCAATTTTTTATATATATATATATATATATATATATATATATATATATATATATATATATATATATATATATATATATATATATATATATATATATATAATATATATATACATATATATATATATATATATATATATATATATACAGTATATATATAATTATTATTATTATTTTTTTTTTTTTTTTATAATAAGTATAAGTATAGATAAATAATTAATGAAATGAAAGCTGCACAAAATGAATGAATGAATAATAAATAAAATAACTAAAAACTAATAGATTAATGAATAAAAGCAAAATAAATGACAGCTGTTAAAAAATAAATACATGAAATAACAAATAGGAAATAAATATGTACATAAAATAAAAAATAAATGACAGCTGCTAAAAAATAGATGAATAAATGATAAATTAAATTAAAAATAAGAATTAAAGCAATACATAACATATAAATACATGACAACTGCTAAAATAAAAATATAATAAATACATAAATAAATTAAATTAAATTAAATAACTGCTAAAAAAATATATGTATATTTTTAAACAGTTAATAAATGAATAAGTGAATAAATTAAATATAAAGAAATTACAGCGGCTCAAAACATCTAAAAAATAAAATAACTTAAAAATAAATAAATTAAATAAAGAGAAATGACAGCTGATGAAAGACAGAAAAAAAAAAAATAATTCAAATAAATACAATAAAAAGAAATAACAGCTGGTGAAAAAATGAAAATAAAATTTAAAAAATAAATAAAGCCGGAAAAAAAATGAAATTATATACTGTATATATATTTTTAAATAAATGAATTAATAAATACAATAAAAACAAATGACAGCTGCATAACATAAATAAATAAATGAAAATAAAATAAGATAAATGAATACATAAAATACAAATAAATGACAGCTGCTAAAAAATGAAATGAAAAATAAACAAATAAAATTATTATAAAATAAACAAATAGAAAAATCTAAATAAATGACAGCTGCGGAAAAAAAAAATGTATACACTTCTTTTCAAATAAATGAATACATTTGTAAATACAATAAACAAGAAATGACAGCTGTCAAAGTTGACTTATATGGCCCTAAATCTCAAAGTATCCAAAGGGCTGCACAAGCCACAACGACATCCTCGGCTCAGATCCCACATCAGGCCAAGCAAAAACTCAACCCACTGGGATACAATGACAAACAATGAGAAACTCTGGAGTAATAAAAACAAATACAAAATAGAATGAAAAAAAAAGATCAATAAATGAATGACAACTTCTGCAGGTATCGCCGCTATAACACCAAACCTGTAAAGGTGACCTCAGCCACCACGGAACTTTCAAAGTTTGCTCCAAATAGTGTCTTTCGTCAAGCTATCCTGGTATCTATAATTAGCTTTTTCCAGCGCTGCGCGCTCCCACTTATCAATTAATGAACAGCGCTAATGAACGTGTTCATCAGCCAGACTCCTGTGAACTCCTACCTTTCCCTCTCCTCTCCCCTCCACTACGGCACGGCAGATTATACGGGGCGGTTGTTGCGTGGCAGCGGAGGGTTGGGGGGGGGTTTACCGATTGTGGCGTGGAAGACTTGATTGCACTGTTACCTTCTGTTCCAACCGCCCATTAATACCAGGAGTCAATTTTGGTTTTTTTACAGCTTGCTCTGCATTACACACACACACACACACACACACACACACACACACACACACACACACACACACACACACACACACACACACACACACACATCCTTTCCATATTCCTCTTAGCAATGATGAGATCCAATTTATGCCTGAGAGTGCTTCTGCCGCCCCACTCGCCTATTTTAAGCACAGTCAGGAACATCTGCCGTGCACAAACACATGTTGTCCTCTCTGGAAGCGCAGCAAAGTAAAAGAAAAAATAAATATATATATATATATATATATATTTCCCGCACTCACCATCTTTGTCTGCCTCCGCAGTTACGAGAGCATCTCGCGAAGGGTCAGAGGACCCTGGCCGGGGAGGGCATGTCTCAGATCGTAAGAAGTCTCCTGGAGCTCTTGCAGGGGAGGAGCTACTACAGTGGCGACCTTCTCTTTTCCACGGAGATCTTGCGAAATGTGACGGACACCTTCAAAAGAGCAACCTACATCCCAGCTCCTGACGACGTGCAGGTAGGCCCGGGCCGGACAAACGTTGTGCGTGAAGAAAAATAAATGAACAAAAAAAGGTGTGTAAACCTGAGTAGTGCCTCATCAGAAGTGTATCCTGCTGTGTATTGTAACAATGTATCATATTTAGCACATACAGTCGTGCGCATAAGTTTACATACCCTGGGAGAATTGATGATTTCTTGGCCATTCTTCAGAGAATATGAATGATAACACAAAAACCTTTCTTCCACTCATGCTTAATGGTTGTGTGAAGCTATTTATCGGCAAACAACTGTGTTTACTCGTTTTAAATCAAAATGACAAAAGAAAGTACCCAAATGACCCTGATCAAAAGTTTACATACCCCTGTGACTTTGATGTGATAACATGCACAAAAGTTGACACAAACAGGTTTGAATGGCTAATCAAGGTGCCAATCCTCACCTGTGACATGTTTGTTTGTAATGAATGTGTGTGTATAAAAGGTCAGTGAGTTTCTGGGCTTCTGACAGACCATTGCATCTTTCATCCAGTGCTGCGCACATGTTTCTGGATTCTGAGTCATGGGGAAGGCAAAATCATGCAAATCCTTTTCAAGCCATATTCAGTTGAATATGCTACAAAGACAACATATTTGATGTTCAAACTGATAAACTTTTTTTTTTTTGCAAATAATCATTAACTTTAGAATTTGATGCCAGCAACACGTGACAAAGAAGTTGGGAAAGGTGGCAATAAATACTGATAAAGTTGAGGAATGCTCATCAAACACTTAGTTGGAACATCCCACAGGTGAACAGGCAAATTGGGAACAGGTGGGTGCCATGATTGGGTATAAAAACAGCTTCCCAAAAAATGCTCAGTCTTTCACAAGAAAGGATGGGGTGAGGTACACCCCTTTGTCCACAACTGCGTGAGCAAATAGTCAAACAGTTTAAGAACAATGTTTCTCAAAGTGCAATTGCACGAAATTTAGGGATTTCACCATCTACAGTCCGTAATATCATCAAAAGGTTCAGAGAGTCTGGAGAAATCACTGCACGTAAGCAGCATGGCCGGAAACCAACATTGAATGACCGTGACCTTCGATCCTTCAAGCGGTACTGCATCAAAAAGCGACATCAGTGTGTAAAGGATATCACCACATGGGCTCAGGAACACTTCAGAAACCACTGTCAGTAACTACAGTTGGTCGCTACATCTGTAAGTGCACGTTAAAGCTCTACTATGTAAAGCAAAAGCCATTTATCAACAACACCCAGAAACGCCGCCGGCTTCGCTGGGCCCGGAATCATCTCAGATGGACTCATGCAAAGTGGAAAAGTGTTCTGTGGTCTGACGAGTCCACATTTCAAATTGTTTTTGGAAATATTCGACAAAGGGGAAGCGAACCATCCAGACTGTTATCGACGCAAAGTGTAAAAGCCAGCATGTGTGATGGTATGGGGGTGTATTAGTGCCCAAGGCATGGGTAACTTACACATCTGTGAAGGCACCATTAATGCTGAAAGGTACATACAGGTTTTGGAACAACATATGCTGCCATCTAAGCGCCGTCTTTTTCATGGACGCCCCTGCTTATTTCAGCAAGACAATGCCAAGCCACATTCAGCACGTCTTACAACAGCGTGGCTTCGTAAAAAAAGAGTGCGGGTACTTTCCTGGCCCACCTGCAGTCCAGACCTGTCTCCCATCGAAAATGTGTGGCGCATTATGAAGCGTAAAATACGACAGCGGAGACCCCGGACTGTTGAACGACTGAAGCTCTACAAAAAACAAGAATTAGTTTCCTCAGTTCCCAAACGTTTATTGAGTGTTGTTAAAAGGAAAGGCCATGTAACACAGTGGTGAACATGGCCTTTCCCAACTACTTTGGCATGTGTTGCAGCCATGAAATTCTAAGTTTATTATTATTTGCAAAAAAAAAAAAAGTTTATGAGTTTGAACATCAAATATGTTGTCTTTGTAGTGCATCCAATTGAATATGGGTTGAAAATGATTTGCAAATCATTGTATTCCGTTTATATTTACATCTAACACAATTTCCCAACTCATATGGAAACGGGGTTTGTACAACAAAACAAGCACAAACGGCCCCTGTGCCACACTTTGGACACCCATGACTGTTATTTATTTCCGCATCTTTGTGCTCTTCCAGAAATTCTTCCAGATAATCAGCCTGATGTTGGACATGGAAAACCTCGACAAGTGGGAGGATGTGCATCAGGTAACGTTCTGTTCTTTTCTACCCCATCCCTCGTTAGTGTTTCATTATTGGGACCACCTGTTCACGCGGCAAACAAATACTTCTTCATCGTTATGACTCGTCTTTGACCCAGCTTGGCGCCCTTGAGCTCGGCGCTTCTGGAGATGACAAATGTACTCCGAGACACGCAAGGTTGATGATGTTGACCCTTTTTTGCTTTTTGAAAGGTCGCTCCCGGTGCTGCCTTACTGATGAGAACTCTGGAAGATTTCATCCATCTCATCGGCGAGGCCCAAAAGCCTTTTCAGAGTTTCCTGGTGGTGACCAACAACCTGAGTAAGTACTGTGTAAATAAATACTTCCTAGTACATCAAAGTGTTCAAATTGTTTTACTAAAGTTCATTCATACATTCGAGACTTTTTGAGAGATAATAAGCAAGCCAGTCACGTGACCCTGTGTTACGTAGAGGAGCAACCACAGCCCCCTTCCCCGTCAATAACAATGCTAATCAAGCAGACTTTGGGAGAAATCATGATCCAGGGCCTTATATTTTATATATATATATATATATATATATATATATATATATATATATATATATATATATATATATATATATATATATATATATATTTATTAGGGATGTCCGATAATGGCTTTTTGCCGATATTCCGATATTGTCCAACTCTTTAATTACCGATACCGATATCAACCGATACCGATATCAACCGATATATGCAGTCGTGGAATTAACACATTATTATGCCTAATTTGGACAACCATGTATGGTGAAGATAAGGTACTTTTTAAAAAAAATAAATAAATAAGATAACTAAATTATAAACATTTTCTTGAATAAAAAAGAAAGTAAAACAATATAAAAACAGTTACATAGAAACTAGTAATTAATGAAAATGAGTAAAATTAACTGTTAAAGGTTAGTACTATTAGTGGACCAGCAGCACGCACAATCATGTGTGCTTACGGACTGTATCCCTTGCAGACTGTATTGATATATATTGATATATAATGTAGGAACCAGAATATTGATAACAGAAAGAAATGGGGGGAGGGAGGTTTTTTGGGTTGGTGCACTAATTGTAAGTGTATCTTGTGTTTTTTATGTTGATTTAATAAAAAAATTTAAAAAATTAAATAAATAAAAAACGATACAGATAATAAAAAACCCGATACCGATAATTTCCGATATTACATTTTAACGCATTTATAGGGACATCCCTAATATATATATATATATATATATATATATATATATATATATATATATATATATATATATATATATTTATTTATTTATTTATTTATTTATTTATTTATATATATATATATATATATATATATATATTATATATAATATAATATATAATATATATAATATAATATATATATATATATTTTTTTTATATATTATATTTTTGAGCCTGAGTACAAAGAGGATGACCAATAATAGATGTGTTGCAATATGTGCCATGTTCAGGGTTGTCAGCCGGGGGTAAACAAAAATAAAAGTGTCAGCTTTCGTGGTCGTGATTGAAAGGTGTCACTCGACATTGGCAAGTCGCCTACTTTCTGATCGCCACATCCGTCGTCTCGATTCCTCGCCGTTTTCCACCATTCCGCATTCTCCACTATCGTCTTTCTCCATTGAAAAAATAGTAACCCGAAAAGGGACCTGCTCTTTTTTTTTTTTTTATCGTTCACAATCGTTATGAGAGACAAGAAGATAAAACTTGCTGTTTTGTTTTTTTGGCATCCTAACATGTAAAAATCGTCTCATTCTAGGTGGCGAGCAAGCAATCCACTCTACCTCTAAATCACTTTAAAATTCATTCAGGGTGGGGTTTTTTTTTCAGTTTATTTGGGTAAGCACTCCATTTATGTTGAAATAGCATGGCTTCGTGTCACGCCGACCTCACTCTCTCGGCTTCCGTCTGCTCCGACGTCTCGCTCTTCCTCCGGGCTCGCTTCTAGAAGCAGTCGTTCATCCTCCGTATGTTCAGCTTCTAAAAGATAAGGTTGTGAATCCTCATTTGACCAAAAATATTCGTCTTTGTTGTCTGCTACCAAGTCCGCCATGATTAGAACACACTCGTGTTTGTTTCCGGAAGTAGGAACACACATTTGCTGTGGGACGTGAGTTGCTATGGAAACGGAAATACTGTATATGTGCCGAAGAATTAGTTCCGGCAATCATTAAAAAGACCAAAATACGGTAAATATTGTTCATATTACATATTGTTATGAAGGTGTCTGTTACTACATGATATATATACTTGCAGTGTGTATATTGTACATATTACATATTGTTATGAAGGTGTCTGTTACTACATTATATATATACTTGCCGTGTGTATATAAAACATATTAAATATTGTTATGAAGGTGTTTTTTACTACATTAAATATATACTTGCAGTTTGTATATTGTACATATTACATATTGTTATGAAGGTGTCTGTTACTACATTATATATATACTTGCAGTGTGTATATAAAACATATTAAATATTGTTATGAAGGTGTTTTTTACTACATTAAATATATACTTGCAGTTTGTATATTGTACATATTACATATTGTTATGAAGGT
Source organism: Entelurus aequoreus (assembly GCF_033978785.1). Lineage (NCBI taxonomy): Eukaryota > Metazoa > Chordata > Actinopteri > Syngnathiformes > Syngnathidae > Entelurus > Entelurus aequoreus. The sequence continues at coordinate 41,120,862 of NC_084750.1, forward strand.
GTCTGTTACTACATTATATATATATACTTGCAGTGTGTATATTGTACATATTACATATTGTTATGAAGGTGTCTGTTACTACATTATATATATACTTGCCGTGTGTATATAAAACATAATAAATATTGTTATGAAGGTGTTTTTTACTACATTAAATATATACGTGCAGTGTGTATATTGTACATATTACATATTGTTATGAAGGTGTCTGTTACTACATTATATATATACTTGCCGTGTGTATATAAAACATATTAAATATTGTTATGAAGGTGTTTTTTACTACATTAAATATATACTTGCAGTTTGTATATTGTACATATTACATATTGTTATGAAGGTGTCTGTTACTACATTATATATATACTTGCAGTGTGTATATAAAACATATTAAATATTGTTATGAAGGTGTTTTTTACTACATTAAATATATACTTGCAGTTTGTATATTGTACATATTACATATTGTTATGAAGGTGTCTGTTACTACATTATATATATACTGGCAGTGTGTATATTGTACATATTACATATTGTTATGAAGGTGTCTAATTCTACATTATATATACTTGAAGTGTGTATATTGTACATATTACATATTGTTATGAAGGTGTCTGTTACTACATTATATATATACTTGCAGTGTGTATATTGTACATATTACATATTGTTATGAAGGTGTCTGTTACTACATTATATATATACTTGCAGTGTGTATATTGTACATATTACATATTGTTATGAAGGTGTCTGTTACTACATTATATATATACTTGCAGTGTCTATATTGTACATATTACATATTGTTATGAAGGTGTCTGTTACTACATTATATATATACTTGCAGTGTGTATATTGTACATATTACATATTGTTATGAAGGTGTCTGTTACTACATTATATATATACTTGCAGTGTGTATATTGTACATATTACATATTGTTATGAAGGTGTCTGTTACTACATTATATATATACTTGCAGTGTCTATATTGTACATATTACATATTGTTATGAAGGTGTCTGTTACTACATTATATATGTACCTGCAGTGTGTATATAAAATGTTGATGGAGGGTTTTGAAGTTGTTTTAGAGACTTTAAAGGCTACAACAATGATTACTTTTAGCCTCATTTTTCAAGCGTTTATCATCTTTAAAATACAATTAAAAAAGAAGTGTTTTCTTGTCTCTCATAATGATTTTGAACGATGGGTAAAATTCCCCAAAATTGCAGTTCCCCTTTAACATTGGGACATAGTGGAGGTTTTGGGATGAGATAAGCTCTGCTTCCTCCTACTCCTTTTCGGACAAGTTGCGTCATGCTAACATCAAGGTGATGAGCATGTAGCAGCGTGTCAATAACGCCTCAGTTGCCAGCCGCCGTGCCGCATGCTAAGTGTCGCCGTCTGTTGTTTGCGCAGTGATAACCATCCAGCGAGAGCCTGTGTCAGCAGTTTCCAGCGATATTAACTTCCCCATGAAGGGCCGCAGGGGGATGAAGGACTGGGCCAGGACAGCCGAGGACAAGCTCTACATACCCAAGGAGGTCTTCACCGTCCCAAATGAAGGTAGGACCACACAAAACAAGTGCAACTTTTTGCATTCAACCGCGACCATATCGGGTGTTGTTGACACGCCGGCCTAAACCGTGTCCACCGAAACGGTCACCGCCAGCGTCTGGATGGTCAGGCTGCAAAAACCAAGCTCAAAGCCATCATTTTGGATAAGATTGAGTTATCACTTCACCCGCTCCGTCTCGACACGTTTTGGCGAGGCGTTATCGCGGCGCCCAACAGCCTCTTCAGTCAAGGTCAGACAAGTCGGACAAGAAGTGTTACTATCAGCGCAAATTTATGCACTTAGGAATGTGTCTGGTTGAGGCAGACAGACGACTCGTGAAGGGGAGTGGAAGGGCAGCGCCGAGGCAGATTTACGCCGGGAAGAGTCTCCCGAGGGTTCCTGGGGATGTTGCACGCCTTTTAATTTGTTCAAAAAGAGACACCCAATTGCTGTAAATTGCTCTTTGGTTGTTTAATGGAAAGCAAAGTGCAGGTAAAGCTGGAAGTGTGTGCTTGTTTGCAGGTAGCCACCGTCTCATCCGTCTTAATGGTGTTTAGCACACAATCAGGGTATTGTTTGGACTCCATTTACCTGGGGGACACTAGAGGAGTCACAGCTTAATTTGAGGTTTAAAAATATTTAAATATTGTTTGGTTACTTTTTTTGTTGTTGCAAATCATCTCCGATCAATATGTGAAAAGCCTTTTTATTGGTCGGTATGACGCATCCACGCCCATATCAGCCCTGACCGACCAATGAAAAGGTTTCTCTTGTTGCCTACAGAGGAGGCCCCGCCCATAAAATGGAAGTTGAGTCGTATCCAAAAAATAAAAAGGATTTTCAACCCGGACAAATTTATTTACAATAAAAGGAAAACTTTTTCCGACCACAAAAAGTATTTATCAAAGAAAACTATTTTTTTCCCCAAAAATATTTGAAAGTGAAAATGGAAAAAAGCGAGATTTGTTTAAAAAAAAAATTTGACAATTTTTCCACATTTTGGCCTGTTTTTGGCTTTTTCTTTCTGTGAGACCATTTCGACCACTTTCGGGGAGGGAATTTTGACAATTTTTCCACATTTTGTCCTGTTTTTGCCTTTTTCTTCCCGGGTCCCCTGTGAGTCATCCCAGGGGGTATTTTTGACATTTCTCTCATTTTAGCTCTTCCCGAGACTTGTGGAACTTACTCCCGGGGAGGGAATTTTGACCATTTTGACCATTTTTCCACATTTTGGCCTGTTTTTGCCTTTTTCTTCCTGTGAGACCATTTCGACCACTTTCGGGGAGGGAATTTTGACAATTTTTCCACATTTTGTCCTGTTTTTGCCTTTTTCTTCCCGGGTTGCCTGTGAGTCATCCCAGGGGGTATTTTTGACATTTTCCTCATTTTAGCTCTTCCCGAGACTTGTGGAACTCACTCCCGGGGAGGGAAGTTTGGCCATTTTTTGACATTTTTTTAATTTTGGCTGTTCCCGAGACTTGTGGAACTTACTCCCAGGGAGGGAATCTTGACCATTTTTTGACATTTTTCTCATTTTGGCTCTTCCCGAGACTCTTGGAACTCACTCTAGGGGAGGGAATTTTGACAATTTTTCCAAATTTTGGCCTTTTTTTGCCTTTTCTTTCCCGTGTCTTCTGTGAGTCATCCTGGGGGGGATTTTTGAGATTTTTCTCATTTTGGCTCTTCCCGAGACTTATGGAACTCACTCCCGGGGAGGGAATTTTGACAATTTTTCCACATTTTGGCCTATTTTTGCCTTTTTCCTCCAGAGTTGCCTGTGAGTCATCCCGGGGGGTATTTTTGACATTTTTTTCATTTTGGCTCTACCCGAAACTTGTGGCACTCACTCCTGGAGAGGGAATTTTGACCATTTTCTGCATTTTTCCACGCTTTGGCCTTTTTTTGCCTTTTTCTTCCCGTGAGACCATTTCGACCATTTTTCCACATTTTGGCCTGTTTTTGCCTTTTTCTTACCGGGTCGCCTGTGAGTCATCCCAGGGGGTATTTTTGACATTTTTCTCTTTTTAACTCTCCCAAGACTTGTGGAACTCATTCCCGGGGAGGGAATTTTGACCATTTTGACCATTTTTCCACATCTTTCTCATTTTGGCTCTTCATGGGACTTGTGGAACTCACTCCCGGGGAGGGAATTTTGACCATTTTGATTTTGACTAAATTAGTTAGTCACTTTGATCAGCAGCTATATTGTCAACAGTGCGAAACAAGCGAGGGCTTGTGTGGCAATGTTGACGTTCAGAACGACGTGACCGAGCCTCACTCGCCGAGTGAAACGCGATCTAAATCCGCTGGTCCGACTCCACGGTAAAGAGCGGCGCGTGTTGAAAGCATCAAAGAAAGCATTGTCGGGACTGGCAGACACACACACAAAAAAAAGGCCAAGGTCACGTCTCACAGGAAATTACACCGGCTGACTTCCTGTCTGGCGTGCCCGCCCAAATTACAGCCCTGAGAAAGTGTCGGCTGTGAGAAGTGAGCTGTCTGATACCTTTGACTTCCACTGATGACACTGACTCTCTGACTGGCACCTGAACGCCTCATCAATGGCCTCCATGCTTACTTCGGCTGCTGTTTTGGGCAAAAAAAAACATCTACTTGGTGGAGAGAAACTGGGAAGAATGCTGAAGTAGGCAAAGTGCTGCTTATGAGTGACATGGTTTTTTTTTAATGCCCACTAGTTGCTGGGTTCACTGTTGCTATGGTAACATCAGTGATACTCTCCCAGGAAGGTGCCATTGTTTACAAAGTGGCCTCGTGTTGTTTTTTTTGGGAGTGTCGCTGTGTCTGCTCACAAAACCACAATTGGTGCCTTTTTTTTTTTTAACCGCTTTTATTATGTGAGGCCAAGTGGATTTGTGAGATTTTTTTATCAGGACTATTCCACCTGCCTCGCATGGGCGGAAAAAAAACAGTCCCTGCAGAATTTCACAGCCTCATTCTGTGATTGTTGCACGTTAAAAGCCTTCAATTGGCGGCCGTTTTTTCAGGGAGTGGTGATGTTTTGAGGCTAATTGTATTTTCTGGACTATGAGGGTATATAAGCCGCACCTACTAAATAAAAAAATATTAAAAGACAATATATTAGCTGCACCCTACTATAAGCCGCAGATATATATATATATATATATATATATATATATATATATATATATATATATATATATATATATATATATATATATATATATATATATATATATATAATGTATGTATATATGTATGTATGTATATATATATATATATAGTGTATGTATATATGTATGTATGTATATATATATATATATATATATATATATATATATATATATGTATATGTGTATATGTATATGTGTATATATATATGTATGTATGTATATATATATAATGTATGTGTATATATATATATACGTATATATATATACATACGTATATATATATATACGTATATATATATATATATACGTATATATATATACATACGTATATATATATATATATATATATATATATATATATATATATATATATATATATATATATATATACGTATATATATATATACGTATATATATATATATACACATACATTATATATATATACATACATACATATATATATACACATATACATATACACATATACATATATATATATATATATATATATATATATATATATATATATGTATATGTGTATATGTATATGTGTATATATATATGTATGTATGTATATATATATAATGTATGTGTATATATATATATATACGTATATATATATATATATATACATATATATATACAGTCAAGAAAATAAGTATTTGAACACCCTGCTATTTTGCAAGTTCTCCCACTAAGAAATCATGGAGGGGTCTGAAATGTTCATGGTAGGTGCATGTCCACTGTATGAGAGATAACCTAAAAAGAAAAATCCAGAAATCACAATCTATGATTTTTTAACAATTTATTTGTGTGATAAAGCTGAAAATAAGTATTTGAACACCAACATTAATATTTGGTAGAGTAGCCTTTGTTTGCAATTACAGAGGTCAAACATTTCCTGTAGTTCTTCACCAGGTTTGCACAGACTGCAGGAGGGATTTTGGCCCACTCCTCCACACAGATCTTCTCTAGATCAGTCAGGTTTCTGGGCTGTCGCTGAGTAACACAGACTTTCAGCTCCCTCCAAAGATTTTCAATTGGATTAAGGTCTGGAGACTGGCTTGTTCACTCCAGAACCTTGATATGGTTCTTACGAAGCCACTTCTTGGTTTTCCTGGCTGTGTGCTTTGGGTCATTGTCATGTTGGAAGATCCAGCTACGATTCATCTTCAATGATCTGACTGAGGGAAGGAGGTTTTTGGCCAAAATCTCACAATACATGGCTGCAATCATCCTCTCCTTAATACAGTGCAGTCGTCCTGTCCCATGAGCAGAAAAACACCCCCAAAGCATGATGCTACCACCCCCATGCTTCACAGTAGGGATGGTGTTCTTGGTATGGTACGCATCATTCTTCTTCCTCCAAACACGCCTAGTGGAATTATGACCAAAAAGGTCAATTTTGGTCTCATCTGTCCACAAAACTTTCTCCCATGACTCCTCTGGATCATCCAAATGGTCATTGGCAAACTTAAGACGGGCCTTAACATGTGCTGGTTTAAGCAGGGGAACCTTCCGTGCCATGCATGATTTCAAACCATGACGTCTTAGTGTATTACCAACAGTGACCATGGAAACAGTGGTCCCAGCTCTTTTCAGGTCATTGACCAAATCCTGCCGTGTAGTCCTGGGCTGATTCCTCACCTTTCTTAGCATCATTGAGACCCCACCAGGTGATATCTTGCATGGGGCTCCACTCCAATTGAGATTGACCGTCATGTTTAGCTACTTCCATTTTCTAATGATTGCTCCAACAGTGGACCTTTTTTCACCAAACTGCTTGGCAATTTCTCCGTAGCCCTTTCCATCCTTGTGGAGGTGTACAATTTTGTCTCTGGTGTCTTTGGACAGCTCTTTGCTCTTAGCCATGCTGAATGTTTGGGTCTTACTGATTGTATGGGCTGGACAGGTGTCTTTATGCAGCTAACGACCTCACACAGGTGCATCTGAGTCAGGATATACAGTGGAGTGGAGGAGGACTTTTAAAGGCGGACTAACAGGTCTTTGAGGGTCAGAATTCTAGCTGATAGACAGGTGTTCAAATACTTATTTTCAGCTGTATCACACAAATAAATTGTTAAAAAATCATAGATTGTGATTTCTGGATTTTTCTTTTTAGGTTATCTCTCATACAGTGGACATGCACCTACTGTGAAAATTTCAAACCCCTCCATGATTTCTAAGTGGGAGAACATGCAAAATAGCAGGGTGTTCAAATACTTATTTTCTTGACTGTATATATATATATATATATATATATATATATACGTATGTATATATATATACGTATATATATATATATATATGTGTATACGTATATATATATATATACGTATATATATATATATATATATATATGTGTATATGTATATATATATATATATATACGTATATACATATATATATATATATATATATATATATATATATATATATATATATATATATATATATATATATATATATATATATATATATATATAGACAAGACAAAAAGACCGGATATAATATAAAGTATAGTCCGGAAAATACTAAAGTAGTAAGTATTCTCAAACCAGACTTATGAATATTAATTTATTTATTTTTTGTTTAGTTTTTTTTGCACGGCAGTGTTTATTTGCCCAGTGATTATGTCCAAACTGGAGTTTGATGACTTTGACCGACGCTTGTGCACTTTGCCACTGCAGGAACATTTTCCACCTTCATCACTTGACAGCAATCTTTTTTTTTTTTCCCCCCTCGTTTGCTTCATTGAACTCCTCATCAAAGGCTTCGGCGTGCTCCGCAATGTCCGCGCGTGGCTTTTTGACGGCCTCACGAAGGAATGTTCTCGGAGCGAGGTGATACCGTTTAAAAACTAACTGCAGCCTTACATGCTCAATTTTTCTGATTGTCTATCAAAGACAAATCCTCCCTTTGGCATCCATGTTTGGTGCCTTCCTGTCAAGTAGCTGTTGTTTGACTTTAAGCTCAGCAGACATCACATCATTATTTCCAATTTGGCAGCGCCGACCTTGGTACTTTTAAGTGGTACATTAATAGGAGTACAAAGTAAAAGGCAGCAGCCATTAAGACATATTTTAATCTAATTAGGGCTATTAAAGTTGATACGAGAGAATGTTTTTCAACTGTTAAGTCTTTTGATGGTCCCTGTAATATAACTCTCACTATGATGAGCAACATTAAGTTCAAGTTAAAGTACCAATGATTGTCACACACACACACACACTAGGTGTGGCGAAATTATCCTCTGCTTTTGACCCATCACCCTTGATCACCCCCCGGGAGGTGAGGGGAGCAGTGAGCAGCAGCGGTGGCCGCGCCCGGGAATCATTTTTGGTGATTTAACCCCCAATTCCAACCCTTGATGCTGAGTGCCAAGCAGGGAGGTAATGGCTCCCATTTTTATAGTCTTTGGTATGACTCGGCCGGGGTTTGAACTCACAACCTACCCATCTCAGGGCGGACACTCTAAGTCTAACCACTAAAACACAGTAGCGTAGTAGGCCCAAGTATTCGTTAAAAAAACATGGCAGAGGTTTTGGCCACACGAACAGCAACACTGTGTGTGAATATTTCAGTGAGTCTTTGGCGTACCACTAGATGGAGCCACTAGTATGCCACTTCACTAGTAGTGGTTATTTATTTTATAAATGTTTATTTACATACGGGGTTAATAACACAGCAGTAAAACGGCTGATCAAACAAAACAGAAGTCGTCGTCATGGACCCACTAGCTGCGGAAGCTAGCTCTCCAATCAGCTAAACAGACTCAATAACTCCGTGACGTTTTGGTGGATTTACTGAGGGATTTGTGAAAGTGAAACAATACAAAAATAATGCCGTTGTAAGTTAATAATACTAACACAAACACTCGTAAACGCCTCAGCATGTTAGCTAATGCTAACGACGCGAGCGTCGTTCGATTGTGATAGCCAAACAAACATGCATGAAAACACTCCTACAGACATCGCACATGCAAGGCTTTAGTAAGTATGAATAGTTGTAGTTATATTGTAAAACTGACAAACGTTGCTTGGAGTGATGAATGAAGAATCCATACGAGTAGAAACGCTATGGACGGCTGGACACTGCAGCCCCTGCAGTGAGGCAACTTGTCCAAAAGAACTTTACACTACTTTATATTAGAAATGGCAACAGCGGAGGATGAATGTCCCATAACAAGAAGAGAGAGAAGAAGAAGAAGCTTATCGACTACGGTGTCGGCACGGACTATAAAGGCAGACGCGCGCAAATTTTCAGGACTTATGCAGTAGAGGTTGCCCTCTAGTGGGTTCTTCGGACCACCACACACTGCCAGGAGAGCCCGGAATTCAGGGTATAACACTGTTTTATTTTCATACAAATCAATAGTCTTCTGCTTTCCAGCACAATGTATTTTCCTCCTGCGTCCACTCATCAGCACCTCCGACTCCAACTCTGTGTCTCGCTCCGGCTGCTGCTAATAAAGGCGACAGGTGATTAGATAACAAGGTCCCACCTGGGCCATCCACTCACCTGTCGCTGTCTTCGAGGCCGGTCCTTGCACACCCCGTTCCGCGGCAGGCCCGCAGGCCACGCCCCCCCCTCCACTCTTACCTTATACACACACCATAATAAAAGCGGTGCGGCTTCATAGCTTACCAAAGTCCTACTAAAACATTTTTGATATATTTTTGAGCGCCGTGTGTGATGTTCTATATTTTCAATGGAACATATAAAATGTTGGTGTTGTTTACTTGAGTAATATTGCAGTCTACACGTATCTCTTATGTTTGACTGCCATCTACTGGTCACCCTTATCATTACACCATGTACCAAATAAAATAGCTTCGAGGTCGGTAACCAAAACCAGAATTATTCCGTACATTAGGCGCACCGGGTTATAAGGCGCACTGTTGATTTTAGAGGGGAAAAAAAGATTTTAAGTGCGCTTTATAGTCCGGAAAATAAGGTTTTGTCTCCTTTTTTAGGAGGGCCATGACCAGGAGTGATATTTGAGGCTAACAGGCGGTGAATGTGGTTTGTTTCAGAGGCGGAGACGGACTCGGAGGCGACCATGTACTACGTCATCGGCGCCATCTTGTATCGAACCTTGGGCGCCATTTTGCCACCACCAAGGTGAGGAACGCTCTTTGGAGCTACCTATACTAGTTTTTTTATTTGGTATTCTCTTTGAAAACTTCATCACGTTCTCCCTCCCTCGCTACTTTTTCTATTTCTGTGCCTTTTCTTCTCTCACTTCTTCTTCCAAACATCCCTTCCTGCTCGCTCTTGTCTCCTATGATGCCGTCGCCCAATTCCTCGCGTCAGCCTAATAATCACACCGATGTTTTGGATCTGGGTGTGGGGGACTGCATTTCCCCAGGTAGGAGGTGTCCATCTGTGGCTAGTGTTTTATTCTAAAGACAAAAGCGTAACACGTGGAGTAAAAGAGAAAACGGGTGAAATGTAAGGAGAAAAAGTTGCCATGTTGACTTTAATAACACAGAAACTGCCATGCGGGCTTTTACTTTAAAGCTGGCATTGCTCAAAAGATAATTATGTATCAGAATCAATGTTGTTAGGAATTATTGAATACTCCAATTTAAAATATTTTTTGGAGAAAATAGTGCAATTTGTGCTCACCATAAAAAAGCATACAACAAAGAAAAACATTTAAAACAAAAACATGTATAATGGATGAATAGATCTGAAGTTGATCAAAAAGATTTATGGGTTGAAAGTCAAAAAAATAATGTATGACTTTTTTTTTTAACACTTTTAAGAGTGTGAGCCTTTTAATATTGCATATATTATGTTTTCTATGTCAAAAAGGGCACAAAACACATAAAAAAAAAATGTAACTAAAACAAATAAAAGATGGATAGATCTGGGGCCGTACTTATCAAGCTTCTTAGAGTGCCATTTTACACTTAAGTCCTGAGAATTTGCGAAATTTAGTCCTACTCTCAAACTTAAGAATAAAAGCTTTTTATCAACGTTCTTAAGTCTAAGAATCACTCCTACTCTCCACGAGGAGGTGTCTTAAGTGGTTAGGAGTTGCCAGCAGGGGATGGCACTGAGGCGAGAGAGACGTGCGCCAACGTTCAGGGAACGGAACAATGTTGTTGTTTTTTTTTTATGACGAGCAGCTGATCAAACGGTATCGTTTAGACAGAGCGGATATTATTTTTGTCACAGATTTAATACTTTTTGATTCCTTGTTGATTTCTGCATGTGTCTGCAGTGGGCTAGTATATATAGAGCCACCCACACCAGTTTCAAATTAGTTGCCTAATTAATGAATTGGAAAGAAAATGTTATGACAGTAGCGTATGTGTGTGGCCGTGAGGTGAGTGACGTCAGTGAGTGTGTGGGCGAGAGAAGAGAGGGAGCGGTAGCGTGAGTGCCGGCGGGGACTAGTTTGTTTTGTTTTATTTTGTAGTTTATTGTCAAAATATACACTCCCATTGTCCACTTAAATATTTCCAAGATATTTCTTTATTCTTAGACAACGGATTCCCTTCCGTGATTGGTCATTTCTATGGACACAGAAATGACGTCACCTAAAATTCCGTTTACGGCACATAGTAATGTCGTAATTCAGCTCTGAGTGTGACACTTAAGATTCAGTCCTACACTTCGCTGAAAGTGTGAGTAAGACGCTTGATAACTAACTTTTAAGTGCAGCTTTCAACGAAGAATTTATTTACTCTTAAGTCAACTCTTAGCAGACTTCTTAGGAGTAATTCTGAGAAGCTTGATAAGTACGGCCCCTGAAGTTGATCTAAAGATTTATGGGTTGAAAGTTAAAAATAATTTATCAAAATCAATGTTGTTATGCATTTTTTACCTATTTAAGGCTACAATTACTTCACATAAATACTCCAATTTAAAAAAAATATTTGTGAAAATATTGCATATTTTGTGTTTGCCATAAAAAACAAAGTTTTCTGTGACAAATAAAGCATACAACAAAGAAAAACATTAAAAATAAACATATCATGGATGGATATATCTGATGTTGATCGAACAATCTATTGGTTAATAAAAGTATAAAAAAATAATGTACAACTTTTTTGACACCTTGAGAGTTTTAGTTGGACTCTTTTTGTTTTTAACTGTCATTGCTCACAAAATAATAATGAATCAAAATCCTCCATCCATCCATTTTCTACCGCTTGTCCCTAATGTCATTATGAATTATTGACGTATTTAAGGCTCCAATTACTCAAATATTCCACTTGGAAATATTTTACCATACCATACCATACCAACTTTATTTATAAAGCCCTTTAAAAACAACCACAGTTGAAGAACAAAGGGCTGTACACCACAAATAAATACAGGCAAAGCACAGACTAAAAAACAGAAGTAAAATACACATTGAAAAAGCAAATACAAATTATCGTAAGAACAATTTGTTAGATAAAAAGCAGTTAAAATGTTAAAAACAGTTAAAAGAGTTACAAATATTTTGGGGGGTTAATATTGCATATTTTGTGTGTTTTGTTTATTTTGTAAAATTTGTTGCCATAACAATTGCCATGAACAAAAAGAGCATACAAATAACATAAAATCAAACTTTAAATCAACAGATCTGAAGTTGATATAGAGATTTAAGTGTTGATTTTTACCATTTTTATGACTGAGACCTTTCTGGGTCCCCAAGACTAAACCTGAGGGGAGCCTTAAAGGTTAAAAAAATTAACATATATTGGTTTTGAAAATGAAAAATTTTAAAATGGCTTCCGCATCCTTTGTTGGGCTGTGAATCTTCAATTGCATTTGATTCTTGGGGGTAACGATTCCATTCAAAATCGATTATCCATTCAAAAGTCATACTTTGTAATAACATTGGATGCCAGTTCTTTGATTAAATACATTCCTCCATAAAATAGATAAACAGCTGCGATAAATTCCTTTATTACTTAAAAGAAAACTGGTTTTGTTTAATAAAATTCTACCCAAACATTTAATAAAGTCAAATAAGGCAACAAGAGAAGTATCTCTCTTCTAAAGTAAATGTGTACAGCAGATATAGATCATCTACATCAAACCTGGACAAATTAAGGCCCGGGGGCCACATGCGGCCCGTTAAACTTTTCAGTCTGGCCCGCCGGACATTCCCAAATAATTTTGTTAGATCTTTAAGATGGAAACTGCAGCTGCCATTATGATGTGCAGGGATGTTTTCTAATGACCGTAAGTCTTCAACTATACTAAGTCTTTCAATGCTTGGAATCTGCGTTTTTGCATGATATCCTAGTTACTACGGCAATCTAATTAGTTACTATGGTCATCTAATTAGTTACTATGGTAATCTAAGTCACAGCAGCTCAGACGAGGCACCAAGCAGTGTGGGTGTGGAGCGTTTCCACAGAGTGTCAGCCTGAAATGTGGGTGTCAGAGACAGACGCAAAGTTCTAAAGCTTAGTGATATATCAGATATATCACATTATAGGTGGGTTTTTTTTTTTACCCTTTGTGTTCATATTTTGCTGTATTTGTTGCATTTTTGTTGTGTTTTGCTTGATTGTAAAATATGTGGATGGAGAGGGGGTGTGACGTTCATACGTTGTCAATATTCAGTGTTTTATCCTTCGTAGTTAATATTGTAAATCCCACATTCTTTATTTTCATGTACGTTCTGGGTGTCTCATTCAGTAAAAAAAAAAAAATTCAAATTCCATTCCGTTTTGAGCTTTCAATCAGACATTATTGTGAGGTTTTGTATTCGTGTTCCTAAAAATGGATACAGTAGCATTAAACAGGCACTGAGTGAGCACAATGTGTCCGTCATGTCTTTTTATTTTTTTCGGACTATAATGTGCAATAATGTTATGTGTATATGTATATATATGCTTATGTATGGATATGTGCATGTGTGTGAAAATATATACATATATATATAGATACATATCTTCTTTTTTATCTTTTTTTTTTTACTACTTATATTACCAAATGATTATGTATTCACCTTAGGGGATCTACTCCAATTTCGTTGTTCTTTGAACCTCCATCCATCCATCCATTTTCTACCGCTTATTCCCTTTGAACCTGTTCACTGTAATAATGACAATAAAACTCTATTCTATTCTATTCTATAAACCGGCCCTCAGACACATTTTTGTCTCTAAATTTGGCCCTCCGAGTCAAAAGAATTGCCCTGGCCTGATCTACATCAACAATATGATTTGTCTGAGTGGCTGGACAAGACAAATTAAAAAAATATATATATATATTTTTTTTTTAATTGATTAAGAATCGTTAAAATTAAGAATGGCGATTAATTTCGAATTTGATTTTTTTTTTTTTTCCCCTACCCCTAATGCTTACATTTTTCAGTGTGTAACCTTCAGTGGAAAAAAATCCCAAGTTGCTTGTTTTGTTTTTTTTAATCATTTTTCTCTAAGTACAGTCTTGTAAGGCAGTGTTTTTCAACCACTGTGCCGTGAGATACAGTCTGGTGTGCCGTGGGAGATTACCTAATTTCACCTATTTGGGTTGAAAATATTTTTTGCAAACCAGTAATTATAATCCGCAAATAATGTGCCGTTGTTGAGTGTCAGTGCTGTCTAGAGCTCGGCAGACTTACCACGTTATACTCTTCCATATCAGTAGGTGGCAGCAGGTAGCTAATTGCTTTGTAGATGTCGGAAACAGCGGGAGGCAGAGTGCAGGTAAAAAGGTATATTCTGCATAGCCTTCCCTAAGCTTCAATGCGTTTTCTTAGGGGCACTCACCTTTTGTTTATTTTTGGTTTAAGCATTAGACACAATTTTACCTGCACACTGCCTCCCGCTGTTTCCCACATCTCCAAAGCAATTAGATACCTGCTGCCACCTACTGATATGGAAGAGTATTACACGGTTACTCTGCCGAGCTCTAGACAGCAACAACAACACATCATTTGCAGACTATAATTACTGCTTTGCAAAAAATATTTTTAACCCAAATAGGTGAAATTAGATAATCTCCCACGGCACACCAGACTATCTCACGGCACACTAGTGGTTGAAAAACACTGGTATATAGTAAACAATCCTAACTTATATCATATTAATAATGAATACAGAACTTTTTTTTTTTTTACTGTTCCTAGTTGAAGCATATGCAGCATCACACTAATAATATACCACAACAATACTGTTTCATAGCTCAACTTAAGACCTATTTTTCTTCTCAATATGATTTTTATCAAAACAAAAGTGAGCTAGTTCAATTTTTCACCAGCAAGGGTATGAGCCTCGATGTGGGCGTGTCTTATCATGTATTTATTTGTTTTATTTACAGAATTAAAGGGTCCTTTACACAGATGTCTAGAGTAGTGTTTTTCAACTAGTGTGCCGTGAGATACAGTCTGGTGTGCCGTGGGAGATTATCTAGTTTTACCTATCTGGGTTAAAGATATTTTTTGCAAAGCAGTAATTATAGTCTGCAAATGATGTGTTGTTGTTGAGTGTCGGTGCTGTCTAGAGCTCGGCAGAGTAACCGTGTAATACTCTTCCATATCAGTAGGTGGCAGCCGGTAGCTAATTGCTTTGCAGATGTCGGAAACAGCGGGAGGCAGCGTACAGGTAAAAAGGTATCTAATGCTTAAACCAAAAATAAACAAAAGGTGAGTGCCCCTAAGAAAAGGCATTGAAGCTTAGGGAAGGCTATGCAGAACGAAACTAAAACTGAACTGGCTACAAAGTAAACAAAAACAGAATGCTGGACGACAGCAAAGACTTACTGTGGAGCAAAGACGGCGTCCACAAAGTACATCCGAACATGACGTGACAATCAACAATGTCCCCACAGAGAAGGATGAAAACAACTGAAACATTCTTGATTGCTAAAACAAAGCAGGTGTGGGGAATAGCGGTCAAGGAAGACATGAAACTGCTACAGGAAAATACCAAAAAAAGAGAAAAAGCCACCAAAATAGGAGCGCAAGACAAGAAGTAAAACACTACACACAGGAAAACAGCAAAAAAGTCCAAGTAAGTCAGGGTGTGATGTGACAGGTGGTGACAGTACACCTACTTTGAGACAAGAGCTATAGCGATGCATGCTTGGTTATGCTTTAAAGTCATATCCAACAATTGCGACAATGACTTTTTATTGTCAACTGCGTTTCGTTTTTTAATGATTTCTGCTGGTGGTGTGCCTCCGCATTTTTTCAATGAAAAAAATGTGCCTTGGTTCAAAAAAGGTTGGGGACCACCGGTGTAAGTAAGGTGTCCAACACGTCCTGCAGCACACGCCTGACAAAAAGACCAGTTTCTTTCTGTTCCATAATCACCTCTCCCCAGTTGGTTATTATTTGAGCTCCTTTCGCCTCAAAGTTTGCATCTGCATCTCCCGCAGCCAACCGGCCGTGATCAACTCCAAGATCCTGACGGTGACGATCCGACCCGAGCTGCAGCCCAGGGATCCCGTGGTGGTGGTGGAGCTCGCCACGCTTTTCAACGTGAGTTGAAATCTCTTTATTTGGCTTCCCAATTTCCAAATGTCGTCAACTTTTATTACTTTTTTTTTTTTTTCCTTTACAACTCAAGCCAAAAAAACGCTTTCTGACTCGCGTTTGGTTTTATTTTTATTCATACGAATACTCCCCGCCGCTATGTTTGCTGAGCTGAGCGAGCGGAGGAAATGCTGCATGCTATAAAGCGCCAGCGTGTGCAGCCTGAATAAACGCAGACCCTTTTTGACTTGCTTATATTGCCCGGCCTCTCGGCGCCTATTGACTTTATATTGCATGGAAGTGTGTTAATATAAACGACTCAGGCTGCAGCCTCAGAGGGCCGCCAACCTCCAATGACAGGCTTCGACGCCAAGGAGTGCGGAAATAATACTTAACTTAACTAACAATTAGCACGTGCAGAATCTCTAATGTCCTCCGATAAATTGCTCTTTTTCCTCTATAAAACCCAAAAGCAGTGAAGTTGTCACGTTGTGTAAATGGTCAATAAAAACAGAATAGAAGGATTTACTAATCATTTTCAACTTATATTCAATTGAATAGACTGCAAAGACAAGATATTTCATGTTCAAACTGCAAATATTAGCTCATTTGTAATTTGATGCCTGCAACATGTTTAAAAAAAGCTGGCACAAGTGGCAAAAAAGACTGAGAATGCTCATCAAACACTTATTTGGAACATCCCACAGGTGAACGGGCAAATTGGGAACAGGTGGGTGCCATGATTGGGTATAAAAGCAGCTTCCGTGAAATGCTCAGTCGTTCACAAACAAAGATGGGGCGAGGGTCACCACTTTGTCAACAAATGCGAGAGCAAATTAGTTTAAGAACAACATTTCTCAACCAGCTATTGCAAGGAATTCAGGGATTTCACCATCGACAGTACATAATGTCATCAAAAGGTTCAGAGAATTTGGATAAATCACTGCACGTAAGCGATGATATTAAGGACCTTCGATCCCTCCGGCGATACGGCATCAAAAAGCGACATCAGTGTGTAAAGGATATCACCTCATGGGCTCAGGAACACTTCAGAAACCCACTGTCAGTAGCTACAGTTGGTCGCTACATCTGTAAGTGCAAGTTAAAACTACTATGCAAAGCCAAAGCCATTTATCAACAACACCCAGAAACGCCGCCGGCTTCGCTGGGCCCCGAGCTCATCTAAGATGGACTGATGCAAAGTGGAAAAGTGTTCTGTGGTCTGACGAGTCCACAGTTCAAATTGTTTTTGGAAACTGTGGACCTCGTGTCCTCCGGACCAAAGAGGAAAAGAACCATCCGGATTGTTATAGGTGCAAAGTGTAAAAGCCAGCATGTGTGATGGTATGCGGGTGTATTAGTGCCCAAGACATGGGTAACTTACACATCTGTGAAGGCACCATTAATGCTGAAAGGTACATACAGGTTTTAGAGCAACATATGTTGCCATCCAAGCAACTTTATCATGGACGCCCCTGCTTATTTCAGCAAGACAATGCCAAGCCACGTGTTACATCAACGTGGCTTCATAGTAAAAGAGGGCAGGTACTAGACTGGCCTGCCTGTAGTCCAGACCTGTCTGCCATTGAAAATGTGTGGTGCATTATGAAGCCTAAAATAGCACAACGGAGACCCCGGCCACATTCTGTAAATTGATCTGGCGGGCCAGATAAAATGATGTTGCATTTCACATAAAATTATGTTGCGTATCACATAATATGATGTGGCAGGCCACATAAAATGTTGTGGCAGGCCACATAAAATAATGCAGAGGGCAACTTGATAAGGTGCAGCGGGCCATTTAAATTAACGCACCATATCAGAAAATGAATTGGAGGCCACATAAAATGAAGTGGCGGTCCACGTAAAATTATATAGTGGCCCACTGTAAGTGACGCGGCCGGTAATATAGAGTGATTTAGTGGGCCACATAAATATAAGCAGCAGGGCCACATAAATAAAAACTTCGGGCCATAAAAATGATCCAGCGGGCCACTTTAAATGACACAGCAGGCCACATAAATGATGTGGCGGGCCGCAGAAATGAATTCGGCGTATCACAAAAAATAATGCCGCAGGTGACAGAAATGTTGCGGCGGGCCACGTAAATCAAGTGGCAGGCCACATAAAATCAAACGGCAGGCCACATAAAATCAAGTGGCAGGCCACTTAAAATCAAGTGGCGGGCCCCATAAATCAAGTGGCAGGCCAAATAAAATCAAGTGGCGGGCTCCATAAATCAAGTGGCAGGCCACGTAAAATCATGTGGCGGGCTCCATAAATCAAGTGGCAGGCCACATAAAATCAAGTGGCGGGCTCCATAAATCAAGTGGCAGGCCACATAAAATCAAGTGGCAGGCCACATAAAATCAAGTGGCAGGCCAGATTTGGCCCCCAGCCCTTGAGTTTGACACCTGTGACCTGGAGGCAGGAATACGTTTGTTTGCCCGCCAAGTGCTTGAACCGTCGCCGAGTCTTCGACTGACGTATTTTAGGTGAAAGGGTACCGGGGAGTGCCGGCGGACTTGGGCTGGTACTTTTTCAAGTACCAAGTCAGTACCCTTCCCTAGTTGTGGGGGGCAACACCTCCCAAGGATGCCTGGTGATGAATGTGTTCCTGGGCTCTTCACCTTGGCCACAAGTAGAAGCTGCCAGCTGCCGTGAGAGCAGTCGCCCCTGGCTGTGGTCTCCAAGGCGAGGTCGTGTCCTCTCCTAAAAGGTGATCTTGGACCGTTCCCGCCAAAGCCCGACGTGCATTCGGAAATGTTCAGCGAGAAGCGGCAGGTCAGAGATCACGTGCGTCCCCAGAGTGGCCCCCGACCAACATCCCATCCTTCATCCTGCCTCCCCCCGCTCACTCCAGGTTTCAAAATAAAAGTCCTCGAATTGGAAAACCCCAACCTGCGTTTATCCCAGCACTTCTCAGTCCTTCCAGGGGATTTTGGCCTGGGCTTCCTGAATTTACGGCAGCTTTTTCCTGAAGTTGGCTCAAAAGTTGCAATGTTGAGCGACTCTTCTTACCCATTGGTTCCGGTTTTTGTCTGCAAAAGTCCCGTACATGTGACATCAAACCATGGAGGCAGATGTTTATAAAACAATCTTGCTTCATACTTCCTCCAAACGAGCCTTTGTTAATTTCCCTCATTTGTGACGTCTGCGGATATGTCCATATATGGTCATTATTTACCCAAAGTCCTTTGTGCGAGTCCGCTTCTTTTTCTCTATCCTCTCGTTTTGGGGCGGACTGGCTCGTACATGCGCATGCCATCTCTAATATAAAGCAGCGTATGGTTCCCAACTTATGTCGGTAGACTCGCTATGGAAGCACGGAACAACATGGGCCCGCGGGGAGAAGAGGCTGTCAAAGTGGAGGCACATTGTGGACGTCGCTTCCTAGCAGTTCCGCTGAAGACACGGCACAAGAGTCCCGCGGGCAGGTTCAACGCGGTTTTTAATGTTGATATTTTTCAGTAATCGGTTTCTCTCCCAGAACATGACTTTTCAGTCAATATCCGTATCCTCCTCCCTCCTCTGCTCCCGGCCGCTTACTGTTAAAGACAACAGATGATTAGATTAACACGTACCACCTGTGAAATCTAATCACCTGCCAGCTGTGTCTCGCCGTCAGCACATAGTGTGCTCGTCTTCAGTACCATGGACAGCGGCGGTGACTTTTCCTCCTGCAAGCAGCCCCCACCACGCACGTAAATAAAACGGTCAGAAAGTGACTTGAAGACGGTCTTTAAAACATCATCTATGCAACATTTTGACCAAAAAAACCCGCATTACATGTTATGTAGCCCACAAGGAAGTCTTTCAAATGTCGAAAATAATCATAATATGACCCCTTTAGTGCTTATTTATCATCTAGCTTGCAGTTTTAACTTCAAAAAGCACAGCATTTTCAACAGGGGTTGATGTTTTACTCATTTTATACCTTAAAAGTAGACACCAGATGGCAGTAAAAGCACACAGCGCTCATTTTTGTTGCTAAATGAGAGCCGATGAGGGATTATCATCACACCTCAACATCTCTAATCCTGCATTTTTGCCAGGTCAGCATTGTGAAGGAAAAGGTGGTCTTAGTCGTCTTCCCCCGGGACAAATGAGTGCACAAACACATGTAAAGTAGGGAGTACATTTTTATACTGTATGCGACATTACCCAGAAGGCTTAGCGCCGTAGACGGGAATATTTAAGCGCCAAAAAGGACGCCGCTTGGCCAAATTGTGCAGGAATTTGCAGGCTTTGGACCGATTTATGTACGGTGGTTATAAAAATAAATCCGTCCATTTTCTTTAGCCTATCAGAGAAGCCCAGAATTGAACCCTCGCCAGCCACTTGGTCCAGAGACATGGCTGCTAAGCAATGTTAGCGCCGCCATGTTGTGTTTTGAGGGGCGTGCAGCCCGCAGATGCAACACATCTGCATGGGGGGGGGTCACAGTTGTCAGGCATGATGAGCGCTGATTGATGTCTGACGACATCTACACACCTCTCCTCTTTTTATGGCTCTGCCTTGTCATCCATCACGCTGGGGTCACCTGTCCTCGCATAAATCTTGCCACGCCGCCGTTGTTGACGCGGCGGCATGGAGGACCCCCGATTAACTTGTTCATGGAAGATTAGTTGGGAACTTATTCAAAGAGGTGACTTTGCACTTTGGAGAAGTGGAGCAGTGACAACTCGCAGGACTCTTCACCTCTCACTGGTTGTTTAAGAGGGAGGTTTGGAACGTGCTCGGCACAAAAAGTAGAACAAGGACACCTTCTGGTTTAACACAGGGGTCCCCAAAATACGGCCCGCCAGCTGGATGCGGCCCTTCAGTGTCCACAATCTGGCCCTCAGGATGTTCTAAGTTGAATGTAGATGGAGATGATCTATATCTGCTGTCTACTTTGTGTGGGGTACTTCTCTTGTTGCCTTATTTGTATTTGATAAAAGTTATACATACATATATATATATATATATATATATATATATATATATATATATATATATATATATATATATATATATATATATATACATATATATATATATATATATACATATATATATATATATATATATATATATATATATATATATATATATATATATATATATATATATATATATATATATATATATATATATATATATATATATATATATATATATATATATATATATATATATATATATATATATATATATACAGCTTCAACTCTTCTGGGAAGGCTGTCCACAAGGTTGCGGAGTGTGTTTATAGGAATATTTTCCTGAGACACCTGATTCTGATCATTTGGATGGGTGGCCAATTAATTTTGGCAATATAGTGTGTGTGTGTGTGTGTGTATATATATATATATATATATATATATATATATATATATATATATATATATATATATATATATATATACAAACCCCGTTTCCATATGAGTTGGGAAATTGTGTTAGATGTAAATATAAACGGAATACAATGATTTGCAAATCCTTTTCAAGCCATATTCAATTGAATGCACTACAAAGACAAGATATTTGATGTTCAAACTCATAAACTTTATTTTTTTTTTGCAAATAATAATTAACTTAGAATTTCATGGCTGCAACACGTGCCAAAGTAGTTGGGAAAGGGCATGTTCACCACTGTGTTACATGGCCTTTCCTTTTAACAACACTCAGTAAAGGTTTGGGATCTGAGGAGACACATTTTTGAAGCTTCTCAGGTGGAATTCTTTCCCATTCTTGCTTGATGTACAGCTTAAGTTGTTCAACAGTCCGGGGGTCTCCCTTGTGCTATTTTAGGCTTCATAATGCGCCACACATTTTCAATAGGAGACAGGTCTGGACTACAGGCAGGCCAGTCTAGTACCCGCACTCTTTTACTATGAAGCCACGTTGATGTAACACGTGGCTTGGCATTGTCTTGCTGAAATAAGCAGGGGCGTCCATGGTAACGTTGCTTGGATGGCAACATATGTTGCTCCAAAACCTGTATGTACCTTTCAGCATTAATGGTGCCTTCAGAGATGTGTAAGTTACCCATGTCTTGGGCACTAATACACCCCCATACCATCACACATGCTGGCTTTTCAACTTTGCGCCTAGAACAATCCGGCTGGTTCTTTTCCTCTTTGGCCCGGAGGACACGACGTCCACAGTTTCCAAAAACAATTTGAAATGTGGACTCGTCAGACCACAGAACACTTTTCCACTTTGTACCAGTCCATCTTAGACGAGCTCAGGCCCAGCGAAGCCGACGGCGTTTCTGGGTGTTGTTGATAAACGGTTTTCGCCTTGCATAGGAGAGTTTTAACTTGCACTTACAGATGTAGCGACCAACTGTAGTTACTGACAGTGGGTTTCTGAAGTGTTTCTGATCCCATGTGGTGATATCCTTTACACACTAATGTCGCTTGTTGATGCAGTACAGCCTGAGAGATGGAAGGTCACGGGCTTAGCTGCTTACGTGCAGTGATTTCTCCAGATTCTCTGAACCCTTTGATGATATTACGGAGCGTAGATGGTGAAATCCCTAAATTCCTTGCAATAGCTGCTTGAGAAAGGTTTTTCTTAAACTGTTCAACAATTTGCTCACGCATTTGTTGACAAAGTGGTGACCCTCGCCCCATCCTTGTTTGTGAATCTACTTTTATACCCAATCATGGCACCCACCTGTTCCCAATTTGCCTGTTCACCTGTGGGATGTTCCAAATAAGTGTTTGATGAGCATTCCTCAACTTTATCAGTATTTATTGCCACCTTTCCCAACTTCTTTGTCACGTGTTGCTGGCATCAAAGTCTAAAGTTAATAATTATTTGCAAAAAAAAAAAAATGTTTATCAGTTTGAACTTTAAATATGTTGTCTTTGTAGCATATTCAACTGAATATGGCTTGAAAAGGATTTGCAAATCATTGTATTCTGTTTATATTTACATCTAACACAATTTCCCAACTCATATGGAAACGGGGTTTGTATATATATATATATATATATATATATATATATATATATATATATATATATATATATATATATATATATATATATATACACAGTAGCCCGTCATTACTTTCCTTGCGTCTTTTTTGTTAATGTATTATTTATTTATTGTTTGAATGCTGCCAAGTATCAACACATACAGTTTGTGTTTATATGAAGAAATGTTTTTCTCTCTTTCTTTTTGTCTTTATTTCTTTTTTCTTTCTTTTTTGTTTATTATTCATTATGTGCTATATGTGCTGTAATTAGATATCACTTTTTAATTTTTCTTTCTTTCTTTCTTTCTTTCTTTCCGTCTTTCTTCTCTTTCTTTCTTTTTCTTTTTTCTTAATGTTTCTTTTTTCTGTCTTTCTTTTTTGCCCTTTTTTTTGCTTTCTTTTTTCATCAATTTTTTTATCATGTGTTATATATATTTACATATGAGTTCTTTTGCTGTCGTTCTGTCTTTCATTTTTCTTTGTTTTATTCTTTTTCACTTTTTCTTCATCTCTTCTTTAACTTTCTTTTTTCTGTCTCACTTTCTCTGATTTTCTTTCTTTATTTATTTTTCTTTCATTCTTTAATTGTTCTTTCTTTCTTGTATATTATTTATTCATTATGTGCTATTTAGATGTATCTTTTTGTTTTGTCTTTCTTTCTTTCATTAATTATTTCATTTTTTCTGTCTTTTATTACCTCTGTCTATCATTTATTTATTTATTGTTTCTGTCTTTTTTTCTTTGGCGTTATTGCTTTTTTATTTCTTTATTTCTTTTTTTTCTCTTCATTATCAATGATTTATTATGTCTTAGCTAGAAAATATTTTTTTACTGTCATTCTTTATATCGTTTTTCTCTTTTTTGTTTGTCTTTTTTTTTTTCTTTTCTGTTTTTCTTACTTTCTCTCAGATTTTCTTTTTTTCTCTCTTTCCATCACTGCATACTCTGTTATTCCTACGGAGACACATACTTCCTTTTAGAAACAACAAGTGGGAGGAAGTAATAAACAAGCTCTGCTTCTTTCGACTCCTTTTGGGACATGTTGTATTGTCCAGGTGTAATTTACACATGTGGTGTTTGGACACCAAGTCAGCATCACTCCCTCAACTTGAAATGCTGCTATTATACAAAGTACCAAAAGGGGGAGCCCAAAGGCAAATGCACCACATGGAAACAACCAGCCAGTGTGTACATGTACAGTACATGTACAGTACATGTACAGTACATGTATATATATAGCACTAATATTTCTTACGTGAAAGGAGCACAATGACTCATCTAAGCGAGCGCCCACAGCGTTCAAGTATAATTAGATAAGCCATAGACAAGTTAAAAGGGCTGAAGAACAATCTTTGAAAAAAATCAATTTCCAGCTTACCAGTGCGACCAGTTGTGGTGAGTCCGTTAAACATATCCATCTTGGTGGGTTCCTACACCACCCGTGCACCTCCAGCCATGGCTCGTTGGCCTTTGCCATGGTCGTGTCTGACATGGTGGGGCTTCATAGAGATTGTGACATTAGCATCTCTGCCATTGCCATGGCAACCCCGCATCACCACTTTTCATGTGAAACTAAATGTTGCGTAGATACGTCATGTACATGCGGTGCAGTATGATTCCTAGGATAAAGAACGCTGAGAACGACATTGTCCGACACCATTGATCCAAAATGCATCATTTATCACAATATCATTTAATTAGGTGTTGTATGATTTCAATTGTTTTATATATTTTTTAAACTAAATATACTATATCCAACTCGCATGGGTTCAACACAGAAAGTGAACAAACTGTCGGTAATTGCGGAGAGGATAGAAGTCAATCAGCTCTGCTTCTTCCTACTCCTTTTCGGACGTGTCGACTTGCGCAACATGTGGTGTACTAAGATGTAACGTAACTCAATAACAGCCATTTACCGTATGAGCTAGTTTGTTTGAAAAACTAAATAAATATCAATAGTGCAACTTTTTCACTTCCGAGCCTTGACACCGATATTAGTCGAATTCAATATCAGCACAAATTATACGCACTGATATCATTTTGTAAGTTTGATCAAGTGACATTGGTCAAACAGAGAAATGGCAGGTATGAAAAACACCAATATGTTTATTATTCACTATATGGAATGGAGTCGTGCTGTCTTTAAGTCGAAGTGGAGTGGTAATGTGTGTTTTTTTGGCAACCCCAATTGGTCACAAAATTGCAGTATGTTACGCTCATGACGCAGGAAATTGAATGATGCCGACACGCTTGTTACTGGATACTTTCAAATACTCTTCCGCCTTGAGACTTTGTGTGTAAGTAATACCTTAATGTAATTATTTGATACTTGTTAACAAAAAAAAATGTTTGTTAAGAACCCTTATTACGTATGTCTAGCGTGTGCGGTATTGTGTGCTTAGCTGTCGTGTAGCTGCTAGCTCCTAGTAGACTATAGCCTAACATGTTTACCTTTTGTAAATGACTAAACTAAAATAGTTTATTGCAGGACATTTAAATGTTAACTGGCGTAACAGGTCTGCTTGTATCGGCACTTTTAGACGCAAGCCGATATCATTCAATACTTTTTGCTTGTATCAGACCGATATATGATATCACGGCTCGGACAAACATATAAATATCCAAATGTAATGATAGACATATACATAATATTTGACTTAAAACAAAAATGTTACCTGTTATGAATCTTTGGGGACCACACGATTCGATTCTCAATTCAAAATCAGTACTTTTTTTTAAATAACATTGGATGCCAGTTCTCTGATTATTTACATTCCAGCAACAGCTCTGATAAATGTCTATATTACTTCAAAGAAAACTGGTTTTATTGGATATTTTTTATTGAATTCATTTTTATTCAATTAATTCAATTTAATTGAATAATTTAATTTATTGAATAATTCAATTTAATTGAATAATTGTTATTACTTCAAAGAAAACTGGTTTTATTTATTAAAATTCTACCCAAACATTTAATAAAGTCAAATAGAAATAAGGCAACAAGAGGAGTATCCAACACTTCTCTTTTCTAAAGTCAATATGTACAGCAGATATAGATCATCTACATCAGAGGTATCAATGTTGTTTTCACTGAGGGCCACATTGCAGTTATGTTTGGCCCCAGAGGGCCGCTTCTAACAGTGAATACTATTATTACACAATTTTTTTAATGCATTTTATTAGTAGATTTTTTTTAAACTAAAATGTAAAAAAATATATAGTAAGTTGCAATAATTTCACCTCAAAATGTAGTGTATATTACTGTAAATGGAAAAATAGTACTGCTGTTTTTAAGGTAAAAAAAAACAAAAAAAAGGCAGATCAGTTGCCAGAATGTTACTGTAAAATTTACATATTTATTTTTTACTGTAAATAAAAAAAAATGCAATTTTACTGTGAAATTTTGGCACCTAAGATGCCAGTTTTAGTTGTTTTTTTTATAGGAAATCAACAACTGTAGATATTTCGGTGTATTACTGTAAAAGCCAAAATGGCACCAAAGTTTATTACAGTAAAAAAAAAGTTGTTTTTTTTCATTTAGAGAAAAATGCTGTGAAAACCACAGTAAATTTCACAATTTTATGATGAACTCTATTGCTACTTTTACATTGAAGAATTTGAGAGATAACTTGCTTTGAAATCATTATTATTAGTAATTATTTCTATTTAAAAAGTAGTTTGAATTTTTTATCTTATATTTTTGCATACTTAGACAATATTTAAGTTAAGATAATTTGCCATTACATGGAGTACATATATATATATATATATATATATATATATTCTCCCAAAATAGAAAGAAAGAATACATTTAGTAAGAAAAGTTACAGTACTTTATTGATACATATTATTTTCAGGCTTTCCAGGGCCAAATAAAATGAAGTGGCGGGCTAAATCTGGCCCCCAGGCCTTGAGTTTGACACCTGTGCCTTAGATTAAATAAATGGCTACGCATTTTTTGATACTGCAGTCGGAAAGGGATTCCTATGGCCCCATTCCTGGTTGATCACTCTGCAATGCAGTCTCCTGAAAATGATGGGAAGCGCCACCCGACTTAGAAACTGACATTCTGGTAAAAGTTGGAATTGCCACAAAACACATTTTAAGGTATCAAACACTCTCCTGCCATCTGGTGGCTGAAGTAGATAGCGCAGCCCTCCCCCGATTTGTCACGTTTCATGTGTCAGGTAAACTGACAAACGGTGTCATGTCAATCCACTTCCCTACTCTACATTACCCATTATACGATTACATGAAGTAAATGTTTTTGTTTTTTTCTCCCAAAGAATACATTTAGTAAGAAAAGTTACAGTACTTTATTGATACATATATTATTTCCAGGCTTTCCAGGGCCAAATAAAATGAAGTGGCTGGCTAAATCTGGCCCCCAAGCTTTGAGTTTGATACCTGTGGTCTACATCAACAATATGATTTGTCAGAGTGGCTGGGCAGGACAGGTTTTTTTTTTTTTAATTTGAGGACCAGTTATAGACAATTTAGAGTGAAAAGCACATTTTATTTTCACTCGCATACAAAACATTCTAACTTGGATAGTTTCCCTGGCTTGGAGACTCTCCCGAAGGACAGTCCGGCGAAGACACAACAAACTCCCTTCTTGTCTATCATGGACACACACCTGTTGTTGTTGTTCTTGTTGTTCTTTGGACTGACTAGAGGCTGCACAACACCAAAAATATACACCACACACACATACCCCACTCCCCCATCCAATGCCCTTGACGCAAATCCCTTAGGGGTGCAGCCTGAAGAGCTGCAGCCAGCCACCATAGCCCCCACTCCCTCCCCTCTGTTGCAAGTCTCGAGATGTATGTTGTAATATGTATATGTGTATGTTATATGTGTCAAATTGTTTTTGGAAACTGTGGACGTCGTGTCCTCCGGACCAAAGAGGAAAAGAACCATCCGGATTGTTCTAGGCGCAAAGTGTAAAAGCCAGCATGTGTGATGGTATGGGGGTGTATTAGTGGCCAAGACATGGGTAACTTACACATCTGTGAAGGCACCATTAATGCTGAAAGGTACATACAGGTTTTGGAGCAACATATGTTGCCATCCAAGCAACGTTACCATGGACGCCCCTGCTTATTTCAGCAAGACAACGCCAAGCCACGTGTTACATCAACGTAGCTTCATAGTAAAAGAGTGCGGGTACTAGACTGGCCTGCCTGTAGTCCAGACCTGTCTCCCATTGAAAATGTGTGGCGCATTATGAAGCCTAAAATAGCACAAGGGAGACCCCCGGACTGTTGAACAACTTAAGCTGTACATCAAGCAAGAATGGGAAAGAATTACACCTGAGAAGCTTCAAAAATGTGTCTCCTCAGTTCCCAAACCTTTACTGAGTGTTGTTAAAAGGAAAGGCCATGTAACACAGTGGTGAACATGCCCTTTCCCAACTACTTTGGCACGTGTTGCAGCCATGAAATTCTAAGTTAATTATTATTTGCAAAAAAAAAAAAAAAGTTTATGAGTTTGAACATCAAATATGTTGTCTTTGTAGTGCATTCAATTGAATATGGGTTGAAAAGGATTTGCAAATCATTGTATTCCGTTTATATTTACATCTAACACAGTTTCCCAACTCATATGGAAACGGGGTTTGTACATTATTATTAATCAATTTAAAAAGAACACATTTAGAATCGTTACAAATAAGAATTGTGATTAATTTGAAAATGGATGTTGTCCCTGTTATCATGTACCCAGACTTAGGTCCCCGCTATGTGTGTCCTCCATTATCTGCGGCGTATAACTCCTTCTTCAGGCCATGTTTGGCAGCCCAGATAAAAGACTTCGGCGAGGACCCCTGAACCGAGCCATTACCATGTTTCTGCCAGTCTTCACCCCCCCCTTGTTTTATTGTGCCTTCGCCTCCCTCCATCACTCTCTCTCCTCAGGCACTAACCCATGATTTCCCCTCCTCCTTGTCTTGCAGGGCACATCCGATCCTCAGTGCGTGGTGTGGGACTACAGCAGCCCGTGAGTTATTCCCAGTTATTTCTCCCGCCCGCTCGGTCGATGCTTATCTGCCTTTTTTTTTCTTTTTTTTTTTGGTGCGGATGTCCGGTCAGATTTGTTTTATTAATGAACTGAGACCTGCTCTAACGATGTTCTCCGCGTTTCCTGTTAATTAAATGAGCCTAGGAGAGCAAACAGAAGTAGCTTTGCTCAGATTGCCTCGGTAGGCCGGTGTTTAATTTGTGGCTGCTCTCGATGGTTAATTGCAACACATTGCCTTTTCTGTGTGGACGATCTGAACCTTTTTGTCTGAGTAGCTGCATCCACCATGGAAAAACCAGCACAATCAACCCTGCTCTTAGCTCGTTTATTCAAAATGTCAAGCATGCTGATGCCCACTCTCTGTCGCTCATTTCTAGGAATGCCCTACATTTTCTCTGTATGCTGATGAACAACCCCCCCAAAAAAAAAAAAGCATTTCCGCCACACTATCTAGGCCAAAATTATTCAACTGGTGGCCCGGATATGATGCCAGGTGCATTCAGAACTTGCGAGACAAACATTTTTTCCAGCAAAAACTGGAACACATTGGAAGATCCTGGTAATGGCATGTGAACCTTGCTCCAAAGTTGTGATTTACATAACTGCACTCCTTAGTTACTAGGGGTGTAAAAAAAAAAAAAAAAAAAAAAAAAAGTTAGATTAATTGTGATTCCTATTTGTAACGATTGTTCGATTCTAAAAAAAAAAATAAAATAAAAAATGTATTTTTATTAAATTTTATTTTTTTTAAGCTATCCTGTCTCGCCACTCAGACAAATGGTATAGTTGATGATCTATATCTGCTGTACATATTTACATTAGAAAAGAGAAGTGTTGATACTTCTCCTGTTGCCTTTTTTTGTATTTGGCTTTATTAAATGTTTGGGGAGAATTTTATTAAACCAAACTAGTTTTCTTGTAAGTAATATAGAAATGTATCAGAGCTGTTTATCTATTTTATGGAGGAATGCAGTTCATCTTAGAATTGGCATCCAATGTTAATTTTTTTTTTAAATGATAGATTTTGAGTTGAGAATCGTTTTTAATCGAGAATTGATTCCGAATCGAATCGTTACCCCCAAGAATCGAATCCAATTGCGTGGTGCCCGTGGATTCATAGCCCTAGTTACACATTTGTTTACAATGTGATCTGTTTGTGTGCTTCAGATGCAGTCAGTCAGTTGTTTAGTTATCTTCTTTAGTTATGCTACAGTGGTGTTCCTCAAGGTTCCATCTTAGGTCCTCACTTTTGCATCATTTGGGCTATTCAACTAGTGGCTCCTGAGTTCCGTTCAGTTAAAAAAAGCGTGTAACTATGACAAAATAAGTGCTCCTGAACTGTAAACACTTTGGCAGGTCCTTGCATTGACGTTTGAACCTTGCTAGCAAACATAGAACACTGGGGTCCTAACTTGTGATTTCCATACCCGAGGCGTCCCTCAAGGCACCCCTTTAAGTCCTCTCCTTTTTGCTAGTTACACATTTTTTCCTAATGTGATTCATGTAACTAAAGTGTCTGTTCAGATGCAGTCAGTAGTCATTTGTTCAACTTCTTTAGTTATGCTATAGTGGTGTTCCTCAAGGTTCCATCTTAGGTCCTCTCTTTTTCATCGTTTGGTCTATTCAACTGGTGGCCCCTGAGTTCAGTTTGGTTAAAAAAAAACTTGTAACTATGACCAAAACCAAATGTCTACTATAGAGGATGCTGATTCTAAGGAATATACAAAATAAGACTAATTGTGAAGGGAAAAGTCCGGTCCTTAGCTTTCTGGAAACGTAACCCCCAAATACAGTTTAGTTGCCCCCAGTTTTGTTCAAAACTTGTCAGACAAACATTTTTGCAGCAAAATTCCTAAAAACACAAGATCCTTGCATTGACGTTTGAACCTTGCTAGCAAACATAGAACACTGGGGTCCTAACTTGTGATTTCCATAACCGAGGCGGCCCTCAAGGCACCCCTTTAAGTCCTCTCCTTTTTGGCCGTTACACATTTTTTTCGTAAAGTGATTCATGTAACTAAAGTGTCTCTTCAGATGCAGTCAGTAGTCATGTGTTCAACTTCTTTAGTTATGCTATAGTGGTGTTCCTCAAGGTTCCATCTTAGGTCCTCTCTTTTTCATCATTTGGGCTGTTCAACTGGTGGCCCCTGAGTTTCGTTCAGTTCAAAAAAACTTGTAACTATGACCAAAACCAAATGTCTACTATAGAGGATGCTGATTCTAAGGAATATACAAAATAAGACTAATTGTGAAGGGAAAAGTCCGGTCCTTAGCTTTCTGGAAACGTAACTTCCAAATACAGTTTAGTTGCCCCCAGTTTTGTTCAAAACTTGTCAGACAAACATTTTTGCAGCAAAATTCCTAAAAACACAAGATCCTTGCATTGACGTTTGAACCTTGCTAGCAAACATAGAACACAGGGGTCCTAACTTGTGATTTCCATACCCGAGGCGTCCCTCAAGGCACCCCTTTAAGTCCTCTCCTTTTTGCTAGTTACACATTTTTTCCTAATGTGATTCATGTAACTAAAGTGTCTCTTCAGATCCACTCGGTAGACATTTTTTCAACTTATTTAATTATGCTATAGTGGTGTTCCTCAAGGTTCCATCTTAGGTCCTCTCTTTTTTAATCATTTGGCTGTTCAACAAGTGGCCCCTGAGTTCTGTTAAGTTACAAAAAAACTTGTAACCATGACCAAAATTAAATGTCTCCTATAGAGGAATATACAAAATAAGACTAATTGTGAAGGGAAAAGTCTGGCCCCCTTTGTCCTTAGCTTTCTGGAAACGTGGCCCCCCCATACAATTCAGTTGCCTCCCAGTTTTGTTCAAAACTTGTCAGACAAACATTTTTGCAGCAAAATTCCTAAAAACACAAGATCCTTGCATTGGCGTTTGAACCTTGCTAGCAAACATAGAACACAGGGGTCCTAACTTGTGATTTCCATACCCGAGGCGTCCCTCAACGCACCCCTTTAAGTCCTCTCCTTTTTGCTAGTTACACATTTGTTTCCTAAACGGATTCATGTAACTAAAGTGTCTCTTCAGATGCAGTCAGTAGTCTATTATAGAGGATGCTGGTTCTACCTAATATACAAAATAAGACTAATTGTGAAGGGAGAAGTCCGGTCCTTAGCTTTCTGGAAACGTGGCCCCCCCCAAACAATTTAGTTTACCGCCAGTTTTGTTCAAAACTTGTCAGACAAACATTTTTGCAGCCCTTTAAAGGCCTACTGAAAGCCACTACTACCGACCACGCAGTCTGATAGTTTATATATCAATGATGAAATCTTAACATTGCAACACATGCCAATACGGCCGGGTTAACTTATAAAGTGCAATTTTAAATTTCCCGCTAAACTTCCGGTTGAAAACGTCTATGTATGATGACGTATGCGCGTGACGTCAATGGTTGAAGCGGAAGTATTGGGACACATTGTATCCAATACAAAAAGCTCTGTTTTCATCGCAAAATTCCACAGTATTCTGGACATCTGTGTTGGTGAATCTTTTGCAATTTGTTTAATGAACAATGGAGACTGCAAAGAAGAAAGTTGTAGGTGGGATCGGTGTATTAGCGGCTGGCTGCAGCAACACAACCAGGAGGACTTTGACTTGGATAGCAGACGCGCTATCCGACGCTAGCCGCCGACCGCATCGATGATCGGGTGAAGTCCTTCGTCGCTCCGTCGATCACTGGAACGCAGGTGAGCACGGGTGTTGATGAGCAGATGAGGGCTGGCTGGCATAGGTGGATAGCTAATGTTTTTAGCATAGCTCTGTGAGGTCCCGTAGCTAAGTTAGCTTCAATGGCGTCGTTAGCAACAGCATTGTTAAGCTTCGCCAGGCTGGAAAGCATTAACCGTGTATTTACATGTCCATGGTTTAATAGTATTGTGGATCTTCTGTCTATCCTCCCAGTCAGGGGTTTATTTCTTTTGTTTCTATCTGCAGTTAAGCCCGTAGCTAAAGTGCTTCGCCGATGTATTGTCGTGGAGATAAAAGTCACTGTGAATGTCCATTTCGCATTCTCGACTCTCATTTTCAAGAGGATATAGTATCCGAGGTGGTTTAAAATACAAATCCGTGATCCACAATAGAAAAAGGAGAAAGTGTGGAATCCAATGAGCCAGCTTGTACCTAAGTTACGGTCAGAGCGAAAAAAGATACGTCCTGCACTGCACTCTAGTCCTTCACTCTCACGTTCCTCATCCACAAATCTTTCTTCCTCGCTCAAATTAATGGGGTAATCGTCGCTTTCTCGGTCTGAATCGCTCTCGCTGCTGGTGTAAACAATGGGGAAACGTGAGGAGCCTTTCAACCTGCGACGTCACGCTACTTCCGGTACAGGCAAGGCTTTTTTTTTATCAGCGACCAAAAGTTGCGAACTTTATCGTCGATGTTCTCTACTAAATCCTTTCAGCAAAAATATGGCAATATCGCGAAATGATCAAGTATGACACATAGAATGGATCTGCTATCCCCGTTTAAATTTAAAAAATTCATTTCAGTAGGCCTTTAAGTCCTCTCCGTAAAGGGATTCATGTAACTAAAGTGTCTCTTCAGATGCATCAGTAGTCATGTGTTCAACTTCTTTAGTTACACTAGTGGTGTTCCTCAAGGTTCCATTTTAGGTCCTCTCTTTTTCACCCTTTGGGCTGTTCAACTAAATTCAACCAGTCAGTTCAACTTGAGTCCTTTGGAGCCTCCTGGAAACGTGCCCCCTCCCCCCCCCCCCCCCCCACCCCCCCACCCCCCCCTAAACAGTCCCAATGAACATCCCTGCAGTTTTCCGCGTTGTTTGGTTTGCCGGCTGTTGAAATATTCAAACACCTCAGTGGGCTCTGACCTTTTCAATATTTGATCAAACGTTGCCCCGCTTGTTATGAGCCCGGCTGTCCATTTGCTGACACGGGGAGCAGCAGGACCCGGTAATCGGATCACAAAGCCTTCGCAAGGTGACACGTACGCCCCCGGTCATTTCACCGAGGCTGGAACAAGACGTTTGCTTTCTGACATTTTCCGCATCGGCTACGTTTCGGTCAGAATCGGCGCCGGCGAGCTTCATTATTTCTCTCGCCACGGATCATTCTTTGACGGATCTCGTTGGCCGACGCCATGAGCTGGGAGTCAAACAGAAGACGATAGGAGTGTAAAGGTGCCATTATGTCCATCCGCCACGTGACTACGCTCAAACAAGAGCTGTGTGGCGAGCGTCAAAACGTGTTTGCATGGACTGAGGGAATCTGTTTGCAGAAAGCCATGCACACTCACACACACACACACACACAAACACACACACACACACACACACACACACATTGTGGGCACGGCAAAAGCAGTGTTGAGTACATAAAAAATGACTTTATTACAATGGTTAACATTTAAAAACACACAATATTTACATGATATGTTGCAGACTTCAGTCCAGGCGTGTCCAAACCTTTTGACTTGGGGCTAAAATAATGATGGTCGAGCATGTAAAGTAACATTATATTAGTGTTGTCCCGATACCGATATTTTTGTAACAGGTACCGATACTTTTTTTTATAAATAAAGGGGCTTTATTTTAACAAAAAATCTAAGAATACATTAAACATATCCGTCTTATTGCAAGTTTGTCCTTAAATAAAATAGTGAACATACTAAACAACTTGTCTTTTAGTAGTAAGTAAACAAACAAAGGCTCCTAATTAGTCTGCTGACATATGCAGTAACATATTGTGTCATTTATACACCTATTATTTTGTCATAATTATAAAGGAAAAGCTGTAAAAAATGATTATTAATCTACCTGTTCATTTACTGTTAATATCTGCTTATTTTCTCTTTCAACATGTTCTATCTACACTTCTGTTAAAATGTAATAATCACTTATTCTTCTCTTGTTTGGATACTTTACATTAGTTTTGGATGATACCACACATTTGGGTATCGATCCGATACCAAGTAGTTACAGGATCATACATTGGTCATATTCAAAGTCCTCATGTGTCCAGGGACGTATTTCCGGAGTTTATAAACATAATGTACATTTTAAAAAAACGAAAAAAGATTTTTGTGACGCTAAAAAATATCGACGTAATCATAGTAGTATCGACTAGATACGCTCCTATACTTGGTATCATTACAGTGGATGTCCGCCCATGGTATTTGTCTACATTGTGATGCCGGTGAGCTATTGTATCCTCCTACGGTGTGTAGTGAAGCATATTTAGCTATTCCTCGTCCTGCAGTGATAATAATACTTGTAAGAAACTTACTTTATTCGTTGCCATGGAGGCGAGGATTAGTGAATACCTAGTACATAGTACTGAATATGATTCATTAGTATCACGGTACTATACTAGTACCAGTATACCGTACAACCGTAATATATATATATATATATATATATATATATATATATATATATATATATATATATATATATATATATATATATATATATATATATATATATATATATATATATTACGGTTGTACGGTATACTATACTATACTATATATATATATAGTATAGTATATATATACTATATATATATATATATATATATATATATATATATATATATATATATATATTATTATTATATAATCAATAATATAATTGAATATCAAAGAGTATGTGAAAGTCCTACCTTGTTTATTTCCGTGTTATCAATCATAAATATATGTGGGAGGACGGCAATTGTGTCATTTGATCAATAAAGAGTTCCGCATAAATACAAAGTACTTATAAGGGTATCCACATGCGATAATGCTATCGGTCCGATATCGGCAGAAAAATAAGTATCGGCCTAAAAAAGTGTTTATTTGTGCAGATGTGGACAGCCACTGAACATCTGAATGTCTTCTTCTGTTTTAGTCGAGTTATTTACAGAAAGTAAACATGCTGGGCTACAGGTCACCCTGCGCTCGCAGCTACACAACAACTAAGCACACAATAGCACACAAGCTAGACATATGTAGTAATCAGTGAACAATATGAAACGGCACATTTGTTCAATATAATCTAGTGTCAGATAATTACAGTTCCATAATACTTACACATGCAAAGTCTCGTATTAGAAAGGACGCAGTAACAAACGTGTTTGCATCGTCCAACTTGCTGCGTCACGCGCTTAATTTACTGAAGGTTCCTGTTTGTCATTTTCCATGATCAAGCCTCTTTTAACATTCCACACTACAAGATGATACTCCTTTACTCTACTAATATCCTTGATAATGTACATGTCACGTTTCATGTGTCAGGTAAACCGCAGCCAAAGGGGCCTTATGAATCCACTTCCGACTGTACTCGCTGACGTCGTGTCTTGTTTGATATCGGTATTGGCCAATACTCAAGGCATCTTTTAACTTCTTTGAGAAGACATCTTTAATCTACTTGATGATGAACTTGTCACGTTTCATGTGTCAGGTAAACGGCGGCCAATGGGGCCATATGAATCTGCTACATACTGTTCTCGCTGACGTCGTGTCTTGTTTGATATCGCTATTGTCCAATACTCAAGCCGTCTTTTAACTTCTTTAAGAAGACATCTTTAATCTCCTCGATAATGAACTTGTCACGTTTCATGTGTCAGGTAAGCCGCGGCCAATGGGGCCATATGAATCCGCTTCCTACTGTTCTTGTGTCTTGTTTGATATCGGTATTGGCCAATACTTAAGAAGTCTTTTAACTTCTTTAAGAAAACATCTTTAATCTCCTCGATGATGAACTTGTCACGTTTCATGTGTCAGGTAAACCGCGGCCAATGGGGCCATATGAATCCGCTTCCTACTGTACTCGTGTACTTGTGTCTTGTTTGATATCGCTATTGGCCAATACTCAAGTCTTCTAACTTCTTTAAGAAGACATCTTTAATCTCATTGATGATGAACTTGTCACGTTTCATGTGTCAGGTAAACCGCGGCCAGAGGGGCCATATGAGTCCGCTTCCTACTGTACTCACTGCCGTAGTATTTTGTTTGATATCGGTATTGGCCAATACTCAAGCCGCCTTTTAACTTCTTTAAGAAGACATCTTTAATCTCCTCAATGTTGAACTTGTCACGTTTCATGTGTCAGGTAAACCGCGGCCAATGGGGCCATATGAATCTGCTTCCTACTGTACTCGTTGACGTTGTGTCTTGTTTGATATCGGTATTGTTCATTGCTCGAGTCGTCTTTGAACTTCTCATGAGAAGACATCTTTAATCTCCTGGATGATGAACTTGTCACGTTTCATGTGTCAGGTAAACTGCGGCCAATGGGGCCATATGAATCCACTTCCTACTGTACTCGCTGACGTCGTGTCTTGTTTGATATCGGTATTGGCCAATACTCAAGCCGTCTTTCAACTTCTTTAAGAAGACATCTTTAATCTCCTTGATGATGTACTTGTCACGTTTCATGTGTCAGGTAAACCACATCCAAAGGGGCCATATGAATCTGCTTCCTACTGTACTCGCTGACGTTGTGTCTTGTTTGATATCGGTATTGGCCAATACTCGAGGTGTCTTTTCACTTCTTTAAGAAGACATCTTTAATCTCCTTGATGATGAACTTGTCACGTTTCATGTGTCAGGTAAACTGCGGCCAATGGGGCCATTTAAATCCGCTTCCTACTGTGCTCGCTGACGTCGTGTCTTGTTTGATTTCGGTATTGGCCAATACTCAAGCCGTCTTTTAACTTCTTTAAGAAGACATCTTTAATCTCCTTGATGATGTACTTGTCACGTTTCATGTGTCAGGTAAACAGAGGCCAATGGGGCCATATGAATCCGCTTCCTACTGTACTCACTGACGTCGTGTCTTGTTTGATATCGGTATTGGCCAATACTCAAAGCGTCTTTTAACTTATTTAGAAAGACATCTTTAATCTCCTCGATGATGAACTTGTCACATTTAATTTGTGTCAGGTAAACCGCGGCCAATGGGGCATATGAATCCGCTTCCTACTGTACTTGCTGACGTCGTGTCTTGTTTGATATCGGTATTGTCCAATACTCAAAGCGTCTTTTAACTTCTTATGAGAAGACATATTTAATCTCCTTATTAATGAACTTGTCACGTTTCATGTGTCAGGTAAACCGCAGCCAATGGGGCCATATGAATCCACTTCCTAATGTACTCGCTGACGTCGTGTCTTCTTTGATATCGGTATTGGCCAATACTCAAGAAGTCTTTTAACTTCTTTAAGAAGACATCTTTAATCTCCTCGATGATGAACTTGTCACGTTTCATGTGTCAGGTAAACCGCGGCCAATGGGGCCATATGAGTCTGCTTCCTACTGTACTCGCTGACGTTGTGTCTTGTTTGATATCGGTATTGTCCAATACTCGAGTCTTCTAACTTCTTTAAGAAGACATCTTTAATCTCCTTGATGATGAACTTGTCACGTTTCATGTCAGGTAAACCGCGGCCAATGGGGCTTTATGAATCAGC
Source organism: Entelurus aequoreus (assembly GCF_033978785.1). NCBI lineage: Eukaryota > Metazoa > Chordata > Actinopteri > Syngnathiformes > Syngnathidae > Entelurus > Entelurus aequoreus. The sequence continues at coordinate 41,159,434 of NC_084750.1, forward strand.
TTCCTACTGTACTCGCTGACGTCGTGTCTTGTTTGATATCGGTATTGGCCAATACTCGAGGTGTCTTTTCACTTCTTTAAGAAGACAT
>NC_084750.1:41164521-41202021 GCF_033978785.1 Entelurus aequoreus
ATTAGTTTGGAATAAAACCTCTGCCTTGTTTTTAATGAAATGTTAGACCTACTACGCTATTGTATTTCAATGTTGGTCATTATTGGTGGTACTTGGAGAGCCAAGTGTTGTCTGAGGTGCTAGTTTTAGAGATTTAGGCGTTGAAAGTAACAATAATATAAATATATTTATATGTATGTATATATATATACACACTACCGTTCAAAAGTTTGGGGTCACCCAAACAATTTTGTGGAATAGCCTTCATTTCTAAGAACAAGAATAGACTGTCGAGTTTTAGATGAAAGTTCTCTTTTTCTGGCCATTTTGAGCGTTTAATTGACCCCACAAATGTGATGCTCCAGAAACTCAATCTGCTCAAAGGAAGGTCAGTTTTGTAGCTTCTGTAACGAGCTAAACTGTTTTCAGATGTGTGAACATGATTGCACAAGGGTTTTCTAATCATCAATTAGCCTTCTGAGCCAATGAGCAAACACATTGTACCATTAGAACACTGGAGTGATAGTTGCTGGAAATGGGCCTCTATACACCTATGTAGATATTGCACCAAAAAGCAGACATTTGCAGCTACAATAGTCATTTACCACATTAGCAATGTATAGAGTGTATTTCTTTAAAGTTAAGACTAGTTTAAAGTTATCTTCATTGAAAAGTACACTGCTTTTCCTTCAAAAATAAGGACATTTCAATGTAACCCCAAACTTTTGAACGGTAGTGTATATATACATATATATATATATATATATATATAAAAAAAAAATATATATATATATATATATATATATATATATATATATATATATATATATATATATATATATATATATATATATATATATATATATATATATATATATATATGACTCTAATATATAGGATTCTATATGTATGTGTATATATATACCTGGGACCTTTATTCAAGTGTCATTGTTAAAAATATATTATTGAATCAAAATAAATATTGTTATGAATGAGACTGTAATTACTTTACATCAAATATTTCATTTTGAAAATTTTTTGGGGGGAAATAATGCATATTTTGTGTTTTTTTTTTGGGGGGAAAAAAGGACATAAAACACAAGAAATGTTCGAAAAATATATGGCAACTGATGGTGTTGAAATAAAAAAAATAAAAAATGATATGACTTATTTTTAACAATTTAAATTGAAGTTTTTCATTGTCATCCCGTTGGGTTGAGTTTTTTCTTGCCCTGATGTGGGATCTGAGCCGAGGATGTCGTGGTGGCTTGTGCAGCCCTTTGAGACACACATGATTTAGGGCTATATAAGTAAAACATTGATTGATTGATTGATTGATTGACCCTTTAGGGTACCTGGGCTGTTTGGTTTATTTTTTTAACTGTCATTGTTCAGAAAATAATAGTTAGGGATGTCCGCTAATATGGGACTGCCGATTTTATCGGCCGATAAATGCTTTAAAATGTAATATCGGAAATTATCGGTATGGGTTTCAAAAAGTAACATTTATGACTTTTTAAAAAGCCGCTGTGTACACGGCCGTAGGGAGAAGTACAGAGCGCCAATAAACCTTAAAGGCACTGCCTTTGCGTGCCGGCCCAACCACATAATATCTACGGCTTTTCACACACACAAGTGAATGCAAGGCATACTTGGTCAACAGCCATACAGGTCACACTGAGGGTGGCCATACAAACAACTTTAACACTGTTACAAATATGCGCCACACTGTGAAGCCACACCAAACAAGAATGACAAACACTTTTCGGGAGAACATCCGCACCGTAACACAACATAAACACAACAGAACAAATACCCAGAACCCCTTGCAGCACTAACTCTTCCGGGACACTACAATATACACCCCCCTCTACCCCCTACCCACCCACCCCCACCTCAACCTCCTCATGCTGTCTCAGGGAGAGCATGTCCCAAATTCCACGCTGCTGTTTTGAGGCATGTTAAAAAAAAGAATGCACTTTGTGACTTCAATAATAAATATGGCAGTGCCATGTTGGCATTTTTTTTTCCATAACTTGAGTTGATTTATTTTGGAAAACCTTGTTACATTGTTTAATGCATCCAGCGGGGCATCACAACAACAAAATGAGGCATAATAATGTGTTCATTCCACCACTGTTGCCCGCCCGGGTGGGTATACCAGGCCTTTTCCTGGGCGTGGACGACCTGCGTCTTCCCTGCTTTGCGCTTCACGCTCCGGCCCGCACGCCAGGAGGGAAGATAATCCCCCAAGAAGCTTTATAAATTAGCTCGTGGGCGGTGGAGGTCACGGCGTGGCACGCGCGGCAGGGCGCTGGGAACGTGTCGTGTGCAAAACGTCTGCTTCTCTTTTTTTTTTTCAAACGGAAAATTCTGGGAGAAAAAACTTTTCATGCAAAACACAAAAGTGTCGGCCAGCATGATAACACGCAACGTCTGTTTATTTCCTGCAAGGCAGAAACACAAACTTTGTATCTCGTTGTGGATTTTGTTTGTGGTCCCCATTTGGGTCTTTCATAGTCTAACACTAACACTACAAAACCCACATTGGAGACTCAAATATTGTCCAATATTGACGTTAATCGGATAGGTCAGCTCGCTTTTATTACTTTGTAATGTTAGGAAATATTTGATCACCTGAAATTAGTCAAACTACCTAATATTAGCTGTCTGGAACGGACTTATCATAAAATAATAACAATATCTCACTAAGTTAAGCTCCTGACGCAGTAAATTGAATGATGCGGACACGTTTGTTACGGGATACTTTCTAATTAGCGTCTGCCTTGGAGACTTTGTGTGTGCAAGTAATATGCAACTAGGATTATTGGATACTTGTTTATATTGACCAATGTGCTGTTTTACATTACTATAACCTAGCTTGTGTGCTATTGTGCGCTTAGCTGCTGTGTAGCTGCTACCTCCTCGTAGGTTGTGTCCTACCTTTTTGGAAATGACTCGACTAAAATACAAGAAAATACCAACCGTGTGTGCTAATCGGAGGACATTTAGATGTCACACAAATACAGAGCTGACAGTAGTTTTTGTTTTTGTTAGTTTTTTGCTGATATGGCAACAGATAGAATTGAAGGTGATCTTTTGCTATTTAAGTGTTGACAAAAAAATAAATATAAAAAAAATGATATGACTTATTTTTAACACTTTGACGACTGAGACCCTTTAGGGTACTTGGGACCTTTGGTCTATTTTTTTTTATCCGTCATTGTACCAAAAATAATAATAAATCGAGAGCAATATTATGAATTATTTACCTATTTCAGGCTGTAATTACTTTACATCAAATATTTCATTTTGAAAAAAAAATGGGGTAAATTTCCATTAAAACAGTGATTTCTTTGGAGAAAAAATAGCCATAAAACATACAAAAAAATAAATAATTATATGGCGAGGAATACAATTGAAGGTTATCTATAACGTGGAAATAAAAAGATAATAATGTGACTTATTTTTAACACGTTTAGGGTACTTTGGACCTTTGGTCTATTTTTTCTTTAACTGTCATTGTTCCAAAAATAATAATGAATCAAAAGCAATGTTATGAATTATTTACCTATTTCAGGCTGTAATTACTTTACATCAAAAATTTCATTTTGAAAAAAATATGGGGTAAATTTCCATTAGAACAGTGATTTCTTTGGAGAAAAAATAGCCATAGAACATACAAAAATAATAATAATGATATGGCAAGGAATACAATTGAAGGTGATCTATAGCTATTTAAGTGTGGAAATTAAAAAAATAATAATGTGACTTATTTTTAACACTTTTAGGGTACTTTGGACCTTTGGTCTATTTTTTCTTTAACTGTCATTGTTCCAAAAATAATAATGAATCAAAAGCAATGTTGTTATGAATTATTCACCTATTTCAGGCTGTAATTACTTTACAATAAATATTTTATTTGGGAAAAAAAATTGGGGGGAAATACTGCATATTTTGCGTTTTTTTCCATTAAAACAGGGTTTTCTTTGGGGGTAAAAAGGGCATAAAACACACACAAAAAATATGGCTAAATATAACATTGAAGGTGATCTATTCCTATTAAAGTCTTTAACTTAAATATATACATATATATATATGTATATATATATATATATATATATATATATATATATATATATATATTATATGACTTAGTTTTAGCACTTTGATGACTGAGACCCTTTAGGGTACCTGGGACCTTTTGGTCTTTTTTTTACTGTCATTGTTCCAAAAATAATAATGCATCAAAAGCAATGTTATAAATTATTTACCTATGTCAGGCTGTAATTCATTTACATCAAATATTCTATTTTGAAAAAAATATGAAGAAAATATTGCATATTTTGCTTTTTTTCCATTAAAACAGGGTTTTCTTTGGGGGGAAAAAAGGGCATAAAACAAAAAAAAATAATAACAATTATTTGGCAAGGAATACAATTGAAGGTGATCTATAGCTATTTAAGTGTGGAAATAGTAAAATAATAATGTGACTTATTTTTAACACGTTTAGTGTACTTTGGACCTTTGGTCTATTTTTTCTTTAACTGTCATTGTTCCAAAAATAATAATGAATCAAAAGCAATGTTATGAATGATTTACCTATTTCAGGCTGTAATTACTTTACATGAAATATTCCATTTTGGAAATAATATTGGGGAAAATATTGCATATTTTGGTTTTCTTTTGGGGAAAAAAAGGGCATAAAACATACAAAAATAATAATTATTATATGGCAACAAATACAATTGAAGGTGATCTATAGCTATTTAAGTGTGGAGATAAAAAAATAATGTGACTTATTTTTAACACATTTAGGGTACTTTGGACCTTTGCTCTATTTTTTCTTTAACTGTCATTGTTCCAAAAATAATAATGAATCAAAAGCAATGTTGTTATGAATTATTCACCCATTTCAGGCTGTAATAACTTTACATCAAATATTTCATTTTGAAAAAAAATTGGGGGAAATATTACATACTTTGCTTTGTTTACATTAAAACAGGGATTTCTTTGGGGGGAAAAAGGACATAAAAAAACATACAAAAAAATAAATAATTATATGGCAACGAATACAATTGAAGGTGATCAATAGCTATTTAAGTGTGGAAATAAAAAAAATAATAATGTGACTTGTTTTTAACACGTTTAGGGTACTTTGGACCTTTGGTCTATTTTTTCTTTAACTGTCATTGTTCCAAAAATAATAATGAATCAAAAGCAATGTTGTTATGAATTATTCACCTATTTCAGGCTGTAATTACTTTACATCAAATATTCCATTTTGGAAAAAAATATGAAGAAAATATTGCATATTTTGCTTTTTTTCCATTAAAACAGGGTTTTCTTTGGGGGAAAAAAGGGCATACAACATACAAAAAAATAATAAATGATATGGCAACAAATACAATTGAAAGTGATCTATAGCTATTTAAGTGTGGAAATTAAAAAGACTTATTTTTAACACTTTGATGACTGAGACCCTTTAGGGTACCTGGGACCTTCGGTCCATTTTTTTTAAATGTCCTTGTTCCAAAAATAATAATGAATCAAAAGCCATGCAGTTTTTCTGTCAAAATTGAAAGACCAAATACATTCAGAAAAAAAGATCAAGTCATTTATTGACGCACACTATTTCTAGGCCTTCTCGGGCCGCATATGTTTACGTGTGGACAATAAACAAAACGACTCCATTGACAACAGCTCGTTAGTTCAATAGTCATGTGTTTATTGTCCAAAGTCCATATTAAAAGGGGGAGAACTGTTTGATAGGTCAGAGTGGGAAAGGACAGTGCAGTAAAGCCAATTCAAAACTGCAATGCAGCTTGGACATTAATTGAAAAAGTAACCAAAACGCAATAAATGAGCAAAAAAACACAAAAAAATAATGTTCTTTAGACTTAATATCTTTAGAGAAAAGGTTCGGCTACACTACGAACTTAAATAGTACGGCCTTTTTATAATCACGGGGGTAAATCTGTCACGATATCGCCGTTCAAAGTGACGTTAAATCAGCAATTCCCTCGTTGGGGTTTTGAATGGATGTCGCTGCGATACTCCTGAACCAAACTAAAAGTGATGTGGAAACAAAATACAATTGTGGCCAGGAGTTGATTCAGTGGCCGAACCGTAAACAAGCGCATAGACAGCGTTTATGCCCTGCCTGTACATCCTGCTTCATATAATCTCATGTTCGTCTGCTTCTAAGCTCCGTCGCTCACAGGCATTCGGAAAAGGGGAAGCCATTGAATATGTGGGTCAAATATGTTCACACACACACAAACACACACATGCACACACACACACACACACACACACACACACACACACACGCAGATCAAACATAGAGTATGTTGTAGTAGGAAAAAAAAAAAGGATGGTCAGTGCTGCATAATGGATGGTCAGAAGTGACACTAAATGAAAAAGCAGCTTCTGTAAGTCACTTTATTCCAAACTGTTGTGTTCAATGCAACCATTAAAAAATAAAATATTTACATTTATCGCCGGCGACATTTGAGAGGGAGATATTTAACACTGAGGTGGATGGAGGGGAAAAAAGCTGAGGTTTTTTTTGTTTTGGTTTTTTTGGGGGGCCCCCGGGGGGTCTTTCAGGGCCAACAGAAGCGACATAGTACACATGTCCGCCATAAAAGTGACATTTTCTGAAAGAGGGCGACTATGTCTTATATAAACTTTATGTATTTTATTTGTATTTATTTTATTTTTTTAACTTTATGTAGTTTTTACCGAAACACGTGACGTGGCGCTGGGACTCGATGATAGTCGGTGACGTCATCGCTCAGAATAGATTGGATTCAATTCAATTTTGTGCATCCACACCAAGATTCTACACTGAAAAAAAAAGTGACCTATTTATTGTTATTCCGCCACAAAAGTGTGGCTCGCTCCGCAGCCCACACTTTTCCTCCCATCGGAACCGTTCCGGTATCAAAACCTTACGCTCGACCGTGAATCGTGACCTCCCCAAAAATAAATAAAAATAAATATTCCAGATTACCAAGAATTTCCAGGGACATTTTGCACTTTGAAAATGAAATGGCCAATTTTCAAGCATGCACAATTCCCACGTTTCTCAACCCATTGGAAGCACTCCACCATCCACACACTCCACCATCCACACACTCCACCATCCACACACTCCACCATCCACACACTCCACCATCCACACAATCCACCATCCACACACTCCACCATCCACACACTCCACCATCCACACACTCCACCATCCACACAATCCACCATCCACACACTCCACCATCCACACACTCCACCATCCACACAATCCACCATCCACACACTCCACCATCCACACACTCCACCATCCACACAATCCACCATCCACACACTCCACCATCCACACACTCCACCATCCACACAATCCACCATCCACACACTCCACCATCCACACACTCCACCATCCACACTCTCCACCATCCACACACTCCACCATGCACACACTCCACCATCCACACACTCCACCATGCACACACTCCACCATCCACACACTCCACCATGCACACACTCCACCATCCACACACTCCACCATCCACACACTCCGCCATCCACACACTCCACCATCCACACACTCCACCACCCACACACTCCACCATCCACACACTCCACCATCCACACACTCCACCATCCACACACTCCACCATCCACACACTCCACCACCCACACACTCCACCACCCACACACTCCACCATCCACACACTCCACCATCCACACACTCCACCACGCACACACTCCACCATCCACACACTCCACCACCCACACACTCCACCATCCACACACTCCACCACCCACACACTCCACCATCCACACACTCCACCATCCACACACTCCACCACGCACACACTCCACCATCCACACACTCCACCATCCACACACTCCACCATCCACACACTCCACCACGCACACACTCCACCATCCACACACTCCACCACCCACACACTCCACCATCCACACACTCCACCATCCACACACTCCACCACGCACACACTCCACCATCCACACACTCCACCACCCACACACTCCACCATCCACACACTCCACCATCCACACACTCCACCATCCACACACTCCACCATCCACACACTCCACCATCCACACAATCCACCATCCACACACTCCACCATCCACACACTCCACCATCCACACACTCCACCACGCACACACTCCACCATCCACACACTCCACCATCCACACACTCCACCATCCACACACTCCACCATCCACACACTCCACCATCCACACACTCCACCATCCACACACTCCACCATCCACACACTCCACCATCCACACACTCCACCATCCACACACTCCACCACGCACACACTCCACCATCCACACACTCCACCACCCATACACTCCACCATCCACACACTCCACCATCCACACACTCCACCACGCACACACTCCACCATCCACACACTCCACCATCCACACACTCCACCATCCACACACTCCACCACCCACACACTCCACCATCCACACACTCCACCATCCACACACTCCACCATCCACACACTCCACCATCCACACACTCCACCATCCACACACTCCACCACCCACACACTCCACCACCCACACACTCCACCATCCACACACTCTCCGATAGAACACCTTTGGGGTGAATTAAAACGGAGACTGAGAGCCAGGCCTTCTCCACCAACATCAGTGTGTGACCTCACCAATGCGCTTTTTTCGAAGAATGGTGGAAAATTCCTATAAACACACTCTGCAACCTTGTGGACAGCCTTCCCAGAAGAGTTGAAGCTGTAATAGCTGCAAAAGGTGGACCTGACATCATATTGAACCCTATGGGTTAGGAATGGGATGGCACTTCAAGTTCATATGTGAGTCAGCAGGTGGCCAAATACTTTTGGCAATATAGTCTCAATGTGTGTTTTATAACTTGGCAGTTCCCGTGAGGCGGATTGTGGACTCTGTGCCGTGGTCTAGGGACCCCTGTGTTGTGTAATACATCAAAACTGCGTGTCTGGCGTGCGTAGAAAGTAACTCTTGATGTTTTCCAGCAAAGCGCATAAAAAGCCTCAATTTACCTGCGTGGAGATGAAACCCCTTCATCGATGACATCACTTTTGAGGACTCGGAGCCCGCTTAACCTTTTCCTTTTCTTAATAGGGTGCAATTGGCGTTCACGGCGCTGCCCTTTCATTCAAGAGTCGGCGCCAATTTCTTCCCCGTCGACACAAAAGGTCAATTTTCTCTGTTGCTCGGCGGCTGGTTTTCATGTTGTTCCACAACAATCAGCCGGTCGGCGGCGACGCCGGTGACACTTTGACTCAGCCAAGCTGCCGCAGCGTCGTTCCACGGGCGTTGTTGTTAAAGCGGCGCGATGACGAGGCCGTCACGGACTCCGTCTGTCGCTCGCTCGGCGGCTCCGGTCTGAAAAATATCCCGGCGACACGGGGATGGATTGCCATGACATTTCGTGCAGACATTTACGCCCCCGAGGAGGAGGAAGCCTAGTGGCTCTGCTGAGGCGGCTGATGTTTTATTTAGCACAGCAAAGCAGGTGAAAGGTTTTCACTTATCAGATTAAATATTTCAACAACTGAATTGTCACATTTCCATACAGCCGGGCTCCCGTTCCCCCTGGAAAATCAATCTTTTCCTTCAAAGTTGGATTTGAGTGGTGTTGGCATTTGTCACACGTACAGAAAGGTAGGGGGGAACCTCATTCAGATGTATGACATGAGAAGTCATAATTCCACTCCAAATACTTCAGTATATCAGTATGTGGAATTAAATTATGGAATGGATTAGAGGCCTACTGAAATGAATTTTTTTTATTTAAACGGGGATAGCAGATCTATTCTATGTGTCATACTTGATCATTTCGCGATATTGCCATATTTTTGCTGAAAGGATTTAGTATAGAACAATGACAATAAAGATTGCAACTTTTGGTATCTGATAAAAAAAAGGCTTGCACCTACCGGAAGTAGCGTGACGTAGTCAGTTGAACATATACGCAAAGTTCCCTATTGTTTACAATGATGGCCGCATGAAGTGAGAGAGATTCGGACCGAGAAAGCGACAATTTCCCCATTAATTTGAGCGAGGATGAAAGATTTGTGGATGAGTAAAGTGCAAGTGAAGGACTAGTGGGGAGTTGAAGCTATTCAGATAGGTAAGATGCTGTGAGAGCCGGGGGTGACCTGATATTCAGCTGGGAATGACTACAACAGTAAATAAACACAAGACATATATATACTCTATTAGCCACAACACAACCAGGCTTATATTTAATATGCCACAAATTAATCCTGCATAAAAACACCTGCGTGTTTGTTATGCTAGCTCCTAGCTCCTCTGCTAGCTCCTAGCTCCATAGAACACGCCAATACAATTCAAACACCTGATCAACACACACAATCACTCAGCCCAAAAGACCGTTCACCTAACCCAAGGTTCATAAAGCTTATATATTTTAAAAAAGTTACGTACATACGCAAAAAAAAGTTGCGCACATACGGTCAAGCGATCAAATGTTTAGAAGCCAAAGCTGCATACTCACAGTAGCACGTCTGCGTCTTTGTCATCCAAATCAAAGTAATCCTGGTAAGAGTCTGTGTTGTCCCAGTTCTCTACAGGCGTCTGTGTATCCAAGTCAAAAGTCCTCCTGGTTAGAGTCTCTGTTATCCGAGTTCTTCCATCTTGACTGCATCTTTCGGGAATGTAAACAAAGAAGCGCCGGCTGTGTACTGTTGTTGCTGACTACGTTCGAAAAATACGTCCATTTCGCACCGACAACTTTCTTCTTTGCTTGCTCAGCTTCCTTGTCCATAATGCAATGAACATGATTGCAACAGATTCACGAACACAGATGTCCAGAATACTGTGGAATTATGAAATGAAAACAGAGCTTTTTCGTATTGGCTTCAATGTGGAAGGCATACCCGTGTTCCCCGGTCCACGTCACGCGCATACGTCATCCTCAGAGGCGTTTCGAACCGGAAGTTTAGCGGCAAATTTAAAATGTCACTTTATAAGTTAACCCGGCCGTATTGGCATGTGTTATAATGTTAAGATTTCATCATTGATATATAAACTATCAGACTGCGTGGTCGCTAGTAGTGGCTTTCAGTAGGCCTTTAAGCAAAGCAATCAAACAATGTACTAATATGATCCACTTCAAGAAACTCTTCAAACTTAAAGTGTTTACAAAGTACAAAGAAGAAGAACCATGACAAACATTCTCAATTTATTTCATCCATCCATTCATTCATTCTTAAAGTAATCTTACTTATCTCATCATATGAAATATGACTTACTTCACCAATTGTTATTATTAAATTCTTACTATTATTTATTTATTTATTTTTATTGTGATTACTTATGGAGTTTATTGTGAAAAAATTGTGAACAGGAAGTGAACAAAAAGTTTTGCAACTGTTATGTAAAGAAAAGGGGTAGGATTAAATAAGCTCTGCTTCTTCCTACTCCTTTTCGAACATGTTGAAAAGAAACTGGAAATTGTGATGTATCATGTTGTATGCTTGCATGTTCCAAATAAACTCAAACTCAAATATTCACCAGTAATACATTCATATATTCCATAATGTTCATTGGAATATAATAGTCAGGATTGTATTGTCTCTGTAGTAATATTTTTTTATTATAATAATAATAATAATAGATTGTATTTGTAAAAAGCACTTTACATTGAGCAAACAACCTCAAAGTGCTACAGTGTATCGAACAAAAATTAATAATAATTAAAGCTGCAAGCAGCGTTGGTCGGGCCCGCATATTTGGCAGGTGCTAGTCCTAAGTGTCCAAAAACTTTTGTCTACTGTTAGTCCTAAGTGTCCCAATACTTTTGTTGACATCAGCGGAGTGGTACAGTGGTTCTATTAAGGCTCGTAAAATCACAGCAGCATTATCAGCGCGACGGTTCTTTGAAGGCTCGTAAAATCAAAACCGTAGCACTTATCCAAACTCTTTGAGTATCCGTCAATCAGAAGGGTTCAATCTCTCTCCTGTAGTAGTTTGAAGCCAAAACGACAAACGCGCTCAGAGTAGATAATGTTTGGTGTCCGCTTTTTACAAAATTTTAGTTTTGAAGGGGGATATCAAACTTCCTGTTGATTTTTGCTGAAGGGTGTCAATCTATGAAATGTAGGTCTAAGAAGTGAGACCTACATAGAGGTTTTTGTTTCATGTCTCTAAGACGTTCCTGCCGGAAGTTACAAGCAGTTTTGTCTGTGTTTTCCTCTGAGGAGCAGTTTTGTCTCTGTTTTATTCAAAAATTGCACTAGAGCGCAATTTTGAGTTTTGGGGTTCGTTTTTTTTTTTTTATTAGATCGCAATTTCCACCAGTCCTGATGTGTGTGAAGAGTTTGGTGAGTTTTGAAGTATTTTAAGGGGGGTCAAATTACAGCTCAAAGAGGCAAAAATGAGTGTTTTTAGTAAATTTTTGTATTGAAGGGGAAATTGCCAACTTCCTGTTGGTTTTTGCCCGAGGATGTAAAATTATGAAATGTAGGTCTAAGTCAGACCTACATAGAGGTTTTTGTTTCATGTCTCTACGACCTTCCTAGTGGGAGTTACAGGCAGTTTGTTTTTGTTTTTTCCTAGGGGGCGCTAGAGCGCAATTTTGAGTTTTGGGGTTTGGTTTTTTGACTAAAGTGTTGTGTACGCATTTTTTGATGTGTGTGTAAAATTTGGTGAGTTTTGAAGCATGTTAAGGGGGGCAAAGTAGTGCGCAAAGCTGCGGAATAATAATAATAATAATAAAACCTTACAATAACAATAGGTCCTTTTCGTCCCGTTGCGAAAGGACTCCCTTTGGGATTCCTTTGACAATGGGCCATGCGGGCCCTAATAAAAAGATAATAAAAAAATACAATAAAAATAAAAACTAGAACAGCCTAATAGCTAGAATTAGTCTATAACTATATCTATAACTATATCTATAAAAAGGCTTTTTTAAAAGAAGGGTTTTTAAGCCTTGTTTAAAAGCATCCACAGTCTGTGGTGCCCTCAGGTGGTCAGGGAGAGCATTCCACAGACTGGGAGCGGCGTTCGTAGCTTTGTCCTCGGAGGTTGGAGGAGGTTAGCCTGTCCGGAGCGGAGGTGTCGTGTGGAGGATTTGGGGGTGAGTAGTTCTTTGAGGTGGGGGGGGGGGCATTTCCACGGAGGCACTGGTGGGTTAGTAGGGAGACTTTGTGTTCCATCCTGAGTGGAACAGGAAGCCAGTGGAGGGATTTGAGAATTGGTGTAATGTGGTCGTATTATCATTCCATCAAGTATGTTAACGTATTAAAATAAACTGTAAACACGTTGTTTTGACAACCCTGATTTTAAATGTGAACATTTTATAATGTTAGGAAATATTACAGAATAAATGAAAGCTGTAACTCTGGCTTAAGGCGTGTCGGCCGGAACTAGTGTTGTCCCGATACCAATATTCTGGTACCGGTATCGGTACCAATATGTATCTCGATACTTTTCTGTACTTTTCGATATTTTTCTAAATAAAGGTGACCAAAAAAAAACCTTTTTAGCGCCGCCCTAGTGGCTCCCTGGAGCGATTTAAAAAATATATGAAAATAAAAAAAGATGGGGGGTGAAAATATATTTTTGTTTTAATATGGTTTGTGTAGGAGGACAAACATGACACAAACCTTCCTAATTGTTAGAAATCCCGCTGTTTATATTAAACATTGAGATTATTTGGCGAGCGCCATTTTGTCCTACTAATTTAGGCAGTCCTTGAACTCACCGTAGTTTGTTCACATGTAAAGTTAAAAGTTAAAGTACCAATGATTGTCACACACACACACACTAGGTGTGGCGAAATTATTCTCTGCATTTGACCAATCACCCTAGATCACCCCCTGGGAGGTGAGGGGAGCAGTGAGCAGCAGCGGTGGCCGCGCCCAGGAATCATTTTTGGTGATTTAACCCCCAATTCCAACCCTTGATGCTGAGTGCCAAGCAGGGAGGTAATGGCTCCCATTTTTACAGTCTTTGGTATGACTCGGCCGGGGTTTGAACTAGGGCTGCAACAACTAATCGATTAAATCGATTCAAATTATAAAAATAGTTGGCAATTAATTTAGTCATCGTTTCGTTGGATCTATGCTATGCGCATCCGCAGAGGCTACTTTTTTATTTTATTTTTTTTATTATTTTTTATTTTTTATAAACCTTTATTTATAAACTGCAACATGTACAAACAGCTGAGAAACAATAATCAAAATAAGTACGGTGCCAGTATGCTGTTTTTTTTCAATAAAATACTGGAAAGGATAGAAATGTAGTTTGTCTCTTTTATCCGATTATTAATCGATTAATCGAAGTAATCATCGACAGATTAATCGATTATCAAATTAGTTGTTAGTTGCAGCCCTAGTTTGAACTCACAACCTACCGATCTCAGGGCAGACACTGCCACTGATGTACTAATGTTTCACAATGTTGTACAAATGTGTAGAATAAATATTACATTTCAACATTTCTGTCAACGAAGATTTGTGTCAGCCTGCGACTAAAAGTCATTTTGATAGTAGGCTAATATAGACACTTACGGCATGTGTTGCCTTCATTATATCACTTGTAAAAAGCTTTTAATTTTTTGCGGCTCAAAACTGATATTTTTTGTATTTTTGGTCCAAAATGGCTCTTTCAACATTTTGGGTTGCCGACCCCTGCCGTAAGAGGAGCTTGACGGACAACAAGATGGCCGACTTCCTGTTTGTTTTCAAACACGGGTTCTTGGGACTTTAAGTGCGTCCCTGCATGATAGACGTCTCCAGCGAGTTCTGTGTCGATACATAAAACTGTTGGCCAGGGGGATCATTTTTGTCATTTTCTAGGGGGCGCTACAAAGTCACTTTTAAAATTTGTTGTTAGGGACTCCAGAAATATAAAAAAAATTGCCGGATCGGACACACTTGCAAAAATCGGTGAGTTTTCGTACATATTAAGTTCCTCAGAAATATAATCGAAGTGCGAGGAGAATAATAAACAAAGCGATTCCAATAGAGCCTTCGAAGCTTTTGCCACTCGGTCCCTAAAAAGACAGAAATAAATCATATTTGTGTTTCCTGTTGTTCCAGTTGGAGACAACTTTCACTTTTTCTATTATGTGCAGCGGAAACATTGTTATCCCTGCGTGCACGGAGGGATAAGTGCCTGAAATAATGTCAGAAACCACATCCGTGCAATAAAACCTTCCTCGTAAAAGTGGCAACCAAACAGCAGCTGTGTCAACATCAAGACGGCGACGTGACGCGCTCGCTGCCCTGTTGTGACGGCGCCGCCGTGTACTTTTAAATGACGTGGCCTTCGCGAGCACCTGCGAGCAGCTGTTTTGCACATCTGGGAACCCAGCTTCATTTAAATGCAAAAATAAAACAAACATCCATTGATCCCTCCGAAAGAGCCAAATTTAACTTCTGTTTCCTCAGGGGTCCCACGGTGTGCACGCTCTGGAGACGCTTTGCAGCGAAAACACTCAGGATCCGCTCCACTTTTTGGCAATTGTTTGGTTTAAAACAAATCTATTATGTCTTAATTAGAGGAAGGTCAACAGTCAAAGATTGGAATACAATCTTTGTAGTCAATGTTTTTGCACTTAAGAGAGAACTGGACTTTTTGGGAATGTTGCCTGTCGTTCAATTTCGTGCAATGTTTTACCTCTCAGTAGGACAGAGGCAATATCATTATTTAACAGGAAATATTTTGATTAGTACAACATGGAAGACACTCATATGCAGTAGAGAACACAGTAGGAGTGGGAAGAACTGTAAGGGGGAGCACAAAAGGGCTCTCAAACTGTTTTTGAATTGGAATATTTGGTGTGAAGTAAGCAGAGCCTTGAATAGGTCAATAATTCATAACTTTTCATTCACTATTTTTTTTTTTGAGCAATGATGTTTTGAAAAAAGATTAATGGGGGATCCAAAAGGGTCCCACTCTTAAGTGTGCACGCTCTGCATGTGCTGGAGACGCTCTGCATGTGCTGGAGACGCTTTGCAGCGAAAACACTCAGGATACACTCCACTCATTGGCGATTTTTGGGTTTAAAACAAATCTATTATGTCTTAATTAGAGGAAGGTCAACAGTCAAAGATTGGAAAACAATCACTTTAGTCATATTTTTTGCGCTTGAAGGAGAACTGGACTTTTTGGGAATGTTGCCTGTCGTTCAATTTTGTGCGATGTTTTACCTCTCAGTAGGACAGAGGTAATATCATTATTTAACAGGAAATATTTTGATTAGTACAACATGGAAGACACTCAT
The DNA here is from genome assembly GCF_033978785.1 of Entelurus aequoreus. Taxonomy (NCBI): domain Eukaryota; kingdom Metazoa; phylum Chordata; class Actinopteri; order Syngnathiformes; family Syngnathidae; genus Entelurus; species Entelurus aequoreus. Next base: position 41,180,804 of record NC_084750.1, read on the forward strand.
ATGCAGTACAGAACACAGTAGGAGCGGGAAGAACTGTAAGGGGGAGCACAAAAGGGCTCTCAAAATATTTTTAAATTGGAATATTTGGTTTGAAGTAAGCGGAGCCTTGAATAGGTCAATAATTCATAACCACGATTTTCATTCACTATTATTTTTTGAGCAATGACGTTTTGAAAAAAGATTAATGGGGATCCAAAACGGTCCCACTCTTAAGTGTGCACACTCTGCATGTGCTGGAGACGCTTTGCAGCGAAAAAACACTCAGGATCCGTTCCACTTATTGGCAATGTTTTGGTTTAAAACACATCTATCATGTCTTAATTAGAGGAAGGTCAACACTAAAAGATTGGAATTCAATCACTTTAGTCATATTTTTTTGCGCTTAAAGGGGAACGATATGTTTTTTGAAATTGTTTACCTCTCAGTAAGACAGAGGCAACATCATTAATTAAAGGAGACATTTTGATTAGTACAACATGGAAGACACTCATATGCAGTACAGAACACAGTAGGAGCGGGAAGAACTGTAAGGGGGAGCACAAAAGGGCTCTCAAACTATTTTTGAATTGGAATATTTGGTGTGAAGTAAGCGGAGCCTTGAATAGGTCAAGAATTCATAACTTTGATTTTCATTCACTATTATTTTTTGAGCAATGACGTTTTGAAAAATGATTAATGGGGATCCAAAAGGGTCCCACTCTTAAGTGTGCACGCTCTGCATGTGCTGGAGACGCTTTGCAGCGAAAACACTCAGGATCCGCTCCACTTGTTGGCAATTGTTTGGTTTAAAACAAATCTATCATGTCTTAATTAGAGGAAGGTCAACAGTACAAGATTGAAATTTAATGACTTTAGTCAATTTTTTTTGCACTTAAAAAGGGAACTGGACTTTTTTTTGGAATTTCTTACCTCTCAGTAAGACAGAGGCAATATCATTATTCAAAAGGAAATATTTTGATTAGTACAACATGGAAGACACTCATGCAGTACAGAACACAGTAGGAGCGGGAAGAACTGTAAGGGGGAGCACAAAAGAGGAAGGAATCATATCGCGCATCAGATAAGGACGCACCAGACTGAATAAGACATTGCACCTTATAAGTAAACACCCGACAGGATTATGTGACAGCTTCTATGAGGGACAGTCAGTGGAACATGCTATCATTCATAGTGGGAAACACAGCGGAGAAAGGAGAAAACTAAGAGTTGGAAGTTAGAAGACCTGGACAGAAGGAGGTTACTCTCAGAGGGCTCTCAAAATATTTTTGAATTGGAATATTTGGTGTGAAGTAAGCGGAGCCTTGAATAGGTCAATAATTCATAACATTGCTTTTCATTCACTATCATTTTTTGAGCAATGACATTTTGAAAAAAGAATAATGGGGGATCCAAAAGGGTCCCACTCTTAAGTGTGCACGCTCTGCATGTGCTGGAGACGCTTTGCAGCGAAAACACTCAGGATCCGCTCCACTTATTGGCAATTGTTTGGTTTAAAACACATCTATCATGTCTTAATTAGAGGAAGGTCAACAGTCAAAGATTGGAAAACAATCACTTTAGTCATATTTTTTGCGCTTGAAGGAGAACTGGACTTTTTGGGAATGTTGCCTGTCGTTCAATTTTGTGTGATGTTTTACCTCTCAGTAGGACAGAGGTAATATCATTATTTAACAGGAAATATTTTGATTAGTACAACATGGAAGACACTCATATGCAGTACAGAACACAGTAGGAGCGGGAAGAACTGTAAGGGGGAGCACAAAAGAGGAAAGAATCATATCGCACATGAGATAAGGAAACACCAGACTGAATAAGAAATGTCACTTTATAAGTAAATACCCGACAGGATGATGTGACAGCTGCTATGAGGGAGAGTCCGTGGAATCCACAAGCTTCTGACAAGCTTCTGCTTGAATTTTTGACCACTCCTCTTGACAAAATTGGTGCAGTTCAGCAAAATGTGTTGGTTTTCTGACATGGACTTGTTTCTTCAGCATTGTCCACACGTTTAAGTCAGGACTTTGGGAAGGCCATTCTAAAACCTTCATTCTAGCCCGATTTAGCCATTCCTTTACCACTTTTGACGTGTGTTTGGGGTCATTGTCCTGTTGGAACACCCAACTGCCCCCAAGACCCAACCTCCGGGCTGATGACTTTAGCTTGTCCTGAAGAATTTGGAGGTAATCCTCCTTTTTCATCGTCCCATTTACTCTCTGTAAAGCACCATATATATATGTCTTAATTAGATTATCCAAAAAATAGTGCTCGATACCGTGGTAGAGCGTAATATGTATGTGTGGGAAAAAAATCACAAGACTATTTCATCTCTACAGGCCTCAGGAGAAAATCTCCTGAGGATTGAGGAAACCCCTCATGAAACAGGCCTGTAGAGATGAAATAGTCTTGTGATTTTTTTCCCACACATACATATATATATATATATATATATATATATATATATATATATGAGTCAAAAAGTTTGGACACCCCTGATGTACAGCATTCACCGTGAAGGGTGGGCTTCCGCGGTATCTCCGGTCAACCCACCATCAGCAGCTTCTCCAAATTTTCATGGATAAATGTCCGCCATTATTATCTCATTTCCATTGAGGATAAAGAACATTCCACACAGCGCTCAAAAATCTGTCAAAATGTTTTTAGTACGACTTTGGTAAGCTATGAAGCCACACCACTTGATGGATTGTACTGTGCTTCAACATACCAGTAATATTATGGTGTGTATAAGGACTGCAAAATGGCACCTATTAGCAGACATATTATCTGGTGTTTTGTTTGTTTGTTTATGCAAAACCAACTTTAAGTAAGTAAGCGAACTTGCGAGATGGAGACTGTCTGAAAATCCATGAAATGTTGGTTTGAAATGCTCAAACTGAGCTAAAATGTTAGCATGCTAACGGTAGCATGATAACCTGGGAAGAATTTGCCAACTTCTCAGATGGCGTCAAGTACCAAAAGTCATTAAGTTTAGATTCAAATTAATGAAATAGCGTGCTAACAGTTGGCATATGTCGCGAACAAAGTTACATGACTGAAGTGTACGGCTGAAAATTTGGCTTAGTCAGCGTGCTAAATTAGCATGCTAGCGTGTTAACAGTTAGCACATGTCACATACCAATTTATACAACTGAGGTGTCCGCCGGCAAAATTGGATTAAAAAAAAAGCATGCTATTGTTAGCATGCTAACAGTTAGTGTCTTGTCTTCTCCAAATTTTCATGGATAAATGTCCGCCATTATTATCTCATTTCGTGGTGGTTTAGTCGGACAAGCACTCCCTTTTCCCTAAAAAGACGTTATTCCTTCAGGAGGCTTTCGCAGTGAAATAGTCCTATTTTCTTCCTCTATTGTGGAGGAAAATCCCACCAGACGCTCCCCACTGTTTGAGACAGGACCTCGCTATCGCGCCGTCATCACCACACACACACACACACACACACACACACACACACACACACACACACACACACACGCACACACACGACAGACACTGTTTATAGCTATCCAGGATTTGTTGGCTTAATTTTCTGCGCGGCAAAAGAGAGCTGGAGACAAGCCATCCATATGTATTTATAGTCCGGCCTCTATTTGAATCACATTTGTTTTATCTTCACATCCCCAAAAGTGAGAAGTCTGCGACGCAGAGGAGGGAGCGCTGCCCCCGGTGTGCAGGGGAGACAAAGCCCCGACCAACGCAACTATCAGCATGAACATTGTTAATGACAGTGCTGCGTCAAACCAACTTCTCACATTTTCGACTTATTTAAACATCTCAACAACCATCTGATGCTTAGAAATCTTAACTCATAATGCCCAATAATTAGCATACTGCTAAGATCCACTAAGTCTGCATCTACAATTAACTGGTGTAGACCGTCCTATTTAAATAAGGTTTTTAAATGTACACTTTCTGTATGTCTATTACAAACTGCAGTAATACTGTGGAGAAAGCCTGCGTGTGACCTTGTCCTGAAAGTAACACTTCTACTTAACAGGGCCCTATTGTCTAACGTTCAGTGCTTCCCATATTACCGTATTTTTCGGACTATAAAGCACACTTAAGTTAAAGGCCTACTGAAATGAAATGTTTTTATTCAAACGGGGATAGCAGATCCATTCTATGTGTCATACTTGATCATTTCGCGATATTGCCATATTTTTGCTGAAAGGATTTAGTAGAGAACATCGACGATAAAGTTCGCAACTTTTGGTTGCTGATAAAAAAAAAGCCTTGCCCCTACCGGAAGTAGCGTGACGACACCGGCGGAAGGACTGCTCATATTTTCCTATTGTTTACACCAGCAGCGAGAGAGATTCGGACCGAGAAAGCGACGATCACCCCATTAATTTGAGCGAGGATGAAAGATTTGTGGATGAGGAACGTTAAAGTGAAGGACTAGAGTGCAGTGCAGGACGTATCTTTTTTCGCTCTGACCGTAACTTAGGTTCAAGCTGGCTAATTGGATTCCACACACTCTCCTTTTTCTATTGTGGATCACGGATTTGTATTTTAAACCACCTCGGATACTATATCCTCTTGAAAATGAGAGTCGAGAACGCGACATTCACAGTGACTTTTATCTCCACGACAATACATCGATGAAGCTCTTTAGCTACTGAGCTAACGTGATAGCATCGTGCTTTACTGCATATAGAAACAAAACAAATAAGTCCCTGACTGGAAGGATGGACAGAAGATCAACAATACTATTAAACCATGGACATGTAACTACACGGTTAATGCTTTCCAGCCTGGCGAAGCGTAATAATGCTGTTGCTAACGACGCCATTGAAGCTAACTTAGCTACGGAACCTCGACAGAGCTATGCTAAAAACATTAGCTCTGCACCTACGCCAGCTCTCATCTCCTCATCACGACCCGTGCTCACCTGCGTTCCAGCGATCGACGGTACGACGAAGTACTTCACCCGATCATCGATGCGGTCGGCGGCCCGGAGACGGAGGACGTCAATGTGAGGTCATTCGGCTAGCGCGTCTGCTATCGTCAAAGTGCTCCTGGTTGTGTTGCTGTAGTCCGCCGCTAATACACCGATCGCACCTACAGCTTTCTTCTTTGCAGTCTCCATTGTTCATTAAACAAATTGCAAAAGATTCACCAACACAGATGTCCGGAATACTGTGGAATTTTGAGATAAAAACAGAGCTTTTTGTATTGGATTCAATGGGCTCCGAATACTTCCGCTTCCACTGTTGACGTCACGCACATACGTCATCATATCGAAACAGTTTCAGCCGGAAGTTTGGCGGGAAATTTAAAATTGCACTTTATAAGTTAACCCGGCCGTATTGGCATGTGTTGCAATGTTAAGATTTCATCATTGATATATAAACTATCAGACTGCGTGGTCGGTAGTAGTGGCTTTCAGTAGGCCTTTAAGTTAAGTTAAAGTACCAATGATTGTCACACACACACACTAGGTGTGGCGAAATTATTCTCTGCATTTGACCCATCACCCTTGATCACCCCCTGGGAGGTGAGAGGAGCAGTGAGCAGCAGCGGTGGTCACGCCCGGTAATCAGTTTTGGTGATTTAATCCCCAATTCCAACCTTTGATGCTGAGTGCCAAGCAGGGAGGTAATGGCTCCCATTTTTATAGTCTTTGGTATGACTCGGCCGGGGTTTGAACTCACAACCTACCCATCTCAGAGCGGACACTCTAACCACTAGGCCACTGAGATCCTTTCATTTTCTCAAAAATCGACAGTGTCCCTAATGTACGGCATAATTCTGGTTGTGTTTACTGACCTCGAAGCAATTTTATTTGGTACATGGTGTAACGATACGTGTGACCTGTAGATGGCAGTCATTCATAAGAGATGTGTGTAGACTGCAATAGGATGGCAGTAAACAACACCAAAACGGTAAATGTTCCATTGAGAATAAAGAACATTCCACACAGCGCTCAAAAATCTGTCAAAATGTTTCTAGTACGACTTTGGTAAGCTATGAAGCCACACCACTTGATGGATTGTACTGTGCTTCAACATACCAGTAACATTATGGTGTGTATAAGGACTGCAAAATGGCACCTATTAGCAGACATATTATCTGGTGTTTTGTTTCACAATATTATGCAAAACCAACTTTAAGTAAGTAAGCGAACTTGCGAGATGGAGACTGTCTGAAAATCCATGACATGTTGGGTTGAAATGCTCAAACTGAGCTAAAATGTTAGCATGCTAACGGTAGCATGATAACCTGGGAAGAATTTGCCAACTTCTCAGATGGCGTCAAGTACCAAAAGTCATTAAGTTTAGATTCAAATGAATGAAATAGCGTGCTAACAGTTGGCATATGTCGCGAACAAAGTTATATGACTGAAGTGTACGGCTGAAAATTTGGCTTAGTCAGCGTGCTAAATTAGCATGCTAGCGTGTTAACAGTTAGCACGTGTCACATACCAATTTATACAACTGAGGTGTCCGGCGGCAAAATTGGATTAAAAAAAAGCATGCTATTGTTAGCATGCTAACAGTTAGTGTCTTGTCAAGTACCACGTTGTATGACTTTTAGCTATACGTCTGCAAAATAAGCTAAAAATACAAAAAGTTAGCATGTGTCAAAAAAAATATTTTCCTATATATTAGCCGCAGCGGACTATAAGCCTCAGATATATACGTTGTGAAATGAGTTATTTACATGGAAATATTTTTTAATGTTTATTTGCATACCTTAATTGTCTCCAAGCGGTGTCTGTAACACGGCAGTAAAACGGCTGACCAAACAAAACAGAAGTCATCGTCATGGACCCACTAGCTAATAACTCCACGGTGTCGTTTTGGTGAATTTACTGAGGAATTTGTGAAAGTCAAACAATACAAAAATAATGCCATTGTAAGTTACTCGAAAACGTGTTAGCATATTAGCTTATGCTAGCGACGCCAGCTTGATTACTTTACGATAGCGCGTAGAAATATGCATGGAATCACTGACACTGGGACGGTTTGGTAAGTATGAATTGTTGCAGTTATATTGTAAAACTTACAAACATTGCCTGGAGTGATGAATGAGGAATCCATGCGAGTAAAAACGCTGTGAACGACTAGAAGGAACGACACTTTTACTTCCGGTTGAAAGCACTAAATGGAAGGACACTGCAGCGAACTTGTCCAAGGGATTGCGCCGTTGCACAAAAAACACACCTTTTCAGTGTATACTTTTTGCAGTATGGCTTTCAATAAAGGAAAAGGAAAATTAGCTGCACTGTCTTATAAGCCGCGGGGTTCAAAGTGTAGGGAAAAAAGTAGCAGCTTATAGTCCGGTTATACAATTAATGATGAATACGTGCCGCTGCCAATTTGCACCGTCCAAAGCCTAGAGCAGCAGTAGCGCTAGTGGCACGTGGGCTCCATCCCGTGGTTCCCTTCCTTAAATATGCAAACACAGTGTTACTGTTCAAACTGTGTGTAATGTCAGGACGGACAAAAAATAATGAATATACGTCTGCCTTGTTTTTGATGAATACCAGGGCCGACTGCGCTACTGTACTTCCATGTTGGTCACTATGCTGGTGCATGGATAGGGCGGTACTCGCTGAGAACGTCCGATAGCAGTGACGCTCACGATACTTCTTTGTGCCCCCACCCACCCCTGTGCCGCCACACCCCCCGCCCCCCACCCCGACCTACCCATTTCTCCCCACCTCCAGGGAAGCTGGCGCCGAGAACTGGGGCACAGAAGGCTGCCAAACGCTGGCATCGAGCAGCATCCAAAGCAAATGCGTGTGCAGCAGGATATCCACCTACGCCGTGCTCGCGCAGCAAGCTAAGGAGCCGGTGAGTCACCGCCGCATCATCTCATGGACTCTTCTGGACTTAGTGGGGGGCGGGGGGGGCGGGGGCTAATTAGGGGACTCCTACCAGGGGTCAGGCCGGTGAGCTGTTAGCGTAACATACATTTACATGGCATCCCTGTTAGTCGGATTACGGCCGCGGGGTAGCGGTGCCAATGTCTGGTCATTATTCGCAGGGTCCCGGTGCCAAGGTCTGGTCATTAGTCAAGCATCCAACCAAACTGTGCTGCGCTCGTTAAGTATTGACGCGGAAAAAGATGAGGATTTTTCGTGTTGTTGTTGTTGTTGTGCGTGTGACGTATGAAAAGTTGTTATAAAAAGAATACACGACGTGATGGAAAAAGGCTTTTTGGCAGTTTGGGGCCGAAACAAGAGTCAGGGCTGTCCAAACGTGAGGGCCGCTCACTGGGAACTAAAGCATGCTGCGGCCATGTTGGTATTTTTCATTTTCAAAACCAATACAATATGTAAAAAAAGTTTTACCTTTAGGTTCTCTCCGTAGATTTGGACCAGAAGGGTCTCAGTCATAAAATGTTTTAAAAATATATATTTTTTTAAATTCTACGCTTGACTCTCTAGATGGACTTCAGGGGCCGTACTTATCAAGCTTCTTAGAGTGCCATTTTACACTTAAGTCCTGAGAATTTGCGAAATTTAGTCCTACTCTCAAACTTAAGAATAAAAGCTTTTTATCAACGTTCTTAAGTCTAAGAATCACTCCTACTCTCCACGATATTTAAGAGACCTTCAGAGGTGTCTTAGGTGGTTAGGAGTTGCCAGCAGGGGATGGCACTGAGGCGAGAGAGACGTGCGCGAACGTTCAGAGAACGGAACAATGTTGTTTTTTTTGATGACGAGCATCTGATCAAACGGTATCGTTTAGACAGAGCGAAAATTATTTTTGTCACAGATTTAATACTTTTCGATTCCTTGTTGATTTCTGCATGTGTCTGCAGTGAGCTAGTATATATAGAGCCACCCACACCAGTTTCAAATTAGTTGCCTAATTAATGAATTGGAAAGAAAATGTTATGAGAGTAGCGTATGTGTGTGGCCCTTTAATAGGTGACAGCATGTGAGGTGAGTGACGTCAGTGAGTGTGTGGGCGATAGAAGAGAGGGAGCGGTAGCGTGAGTGCCGGCGGGGACTAGTTTGTTTTGTATTATTTTGTAGTTTATTGTCAAAATATACACTCCCATTGTCCACTTAAATATTTCCAAGATATTTCTTTATTCTTAGACAACGGATTCCATTCCGTGATTGGTCATTTCTATGGACACAGAAATGACGTCACCTAAAATTCCGTTTACGGCACATAGTAATGTCGTAATTCAGCTCTGAGTGTGACACTTAAGATTCAGTCCTACACTTCGCTGAAAGTGTGAGTAAGACGCTTGATAACTAACTTTTAAGTGCAGCTTTCAGCGAAGAATTTATTTACTCTTAAGTCAACTCTTAGCAGACTTCTTAGGAGTAATTCTAAGAAGCTTGATAAGTACGGCCCCAGGTCTATTTATTAATGTAAGGTTGTTTCATTTTTTATGCCCTTCTTGTAAAAGCTCTGTTTTTTTATGGCAAGAACCTTAAAATATGCAATGTTTTTTCCAAAAAGTTTTTCAAAGTGGAATATTTGCTGTGAAGCAATTGAATCCTTGAATAGTTCAATAATCTATAACAATATTGATTTTGATTCATTATTTTTCTTGAACAATAACAAAGAATCATTGCGGATCCAAAAGGGTCCCACCCAGAAAAGTGTTAAAAATAAGTATTTTTTTAATTTTATTTTTTTACTTTTAACGCTTATTATTTTTCATGTTTTTTGTGTGTTTGTTTTATGCCGATTTTGTGAAAACCTGTTTTTTTTATTGCAAACACAAAATATGCGATTTTTTTTCCCCAAAAAAATATTTCAAAGTGGAATATTTGATGTGATGTAATTGGAGCCTTAAATAGGTCAATAATTCATAACATCATTTATTATTTTGTGTGCAATAACATTCTAAAAAAAATAAACCCTACTAAGATTCTTGGGGATCCAAAAGGGTCCCATTTCAAAAATAAGTTATAATCTCAAGATCAATGTCAGATCTATTTGTTTGTTTTAGTTTTTATAATTTTTTTATGGTTTTTTTGTGCTTGTTCTATGCCTTTTTAGTCAAAACCTTGTTTTCAATGGCAAACACAAAATAGTCAATATTTTCCACAAAATATTTTCAAAGTGAAATATTTGATATGAAGTAATTGTAGCCTTAATTAGATCAATAATGCCTAACATTGATTTGAATGTGGGCTCTCGTTGTGGCTTGTGCAGCCCTTTGAGACACTTGTGATTTAGGGCTATATAAATAAATATTGATTGATGATTGATTGATATATTATTTTTTCAACAATGACAGTTTTTAAACAAATAAACCCCACTTCGGGATCCAAAAGGGTGCCACTCAAAAAAGTGTTAAAAGTAAGTTAAATTGTAGTAATTGGAGCCTTGAATAAGTAAATAACTCATAACATCATTGATTCTAATTTGATATTATTTTTCAACAATGACAGTTTAAAAAAGAAATGCCTCTAAAATTATTGTGGACCTAAAAGGGTCCCACTCATAAAAGTGTTAAAAATAAGTCATAGATTTTTTACTTTCAGTGGTTACATCTCTAGATCAACTTCAGATCTATCTATAGAGTATACTTATTCATCAATTTTAAATATTTTTTTTGTGTTTTTGCCCTTTTTGTCAAAAACGTGTTTTTAATGGCAAACACAAAATAGTCAATATTTTCCACAAAATATTTTCAAAGTGAAATATTTCATTGTAGCATTAATTAGGTCACTAATTCATAACATTGATTGTATTTTATTTTTTTCAACAATGACAATTTAAAAAAAAAAAGAAACCCCACTACGTTTCTTGGGGATACAAAAGGGCCCCACTCATAAACGTGTTAAAAATAAGTTAGTTTTTTTTATATATATATATATTTTTTTTTACTTTTATCGCTTAAATCTCAAGATCAATGTCGATTATAAGTTTTTATTATTTTTTATGTTTTTTTTGTGTTTGTCAAAACCCTGTTTTCAAAGGCAAACACACAAAATATACAATATTTTTAAATTGAAATATTTGATGTGAAGTAATTGGAGCCTTAAATAAGTAAATAACTCATAACATCATTGATTTTACTTTATTACTTTTTGAGCAATGACAGTTAAAAAAAAAATTCCACAAAAATTATTTGAGATCAAAAAGGGCCCCTACTGATACAAGTGTTAAAAATAAGTCATATATTTATTTATTTTTTACTTTGAGGTTAAATCTCTAGATCAACTTCAGATCTATTCGTCAACTACACATATTTATCTTTTTTTTCTGTTTTTGTGTGTTTTTGTTTTGCCCTTTTTGCCAAAACCTTGTTTTAATGGCAAATATTAATATGCAATATTTTTCCGAAATAATTTTAAAATACATAATTTGATTGGCAGTAATTAGAGCTTTAAATATGTAAATCATTCATAACATAGATTTGTATTAATTTCTATTTTTTGAGCAATGCCAGTTTTAAATAAAGGAAACCCACTAAAAATAGCCCCGGGCCTCACTTTGGACACCCCTGTTCTAGACTGACCCACTCTGGTTGCGTGCTAATGGACCTGCCAGCATGATGGTTGACTTCCTCGCCCCCCCGCTGTGCACGTGTTCATCAATGTCGTCATGGCAACCTTCCCTGTTGCCTTGTTTTTTCCCCAAACCAGTTGACATTGCCGTCGTGCACGTTGCCTACAAGTCCGGCCGGTTCCCTTGTCGTGGTCCACCTCGCCTGCCTTGGACTTTGACGAGGTGCTCTAGGTGTTCCGTGTTTGTTCCAGGGACGCTTGTGGCTTTGGCACTTTTGCAGCGTTCCCTCTGTAGACGGTTAACGCGCAGCCAGAAAAAAAAAAAAAGGAGGAGGAGGATCAGATCGGTAGAGGGTAAGTGCAGGTGATCACGCAGATGGTGAGGATGCAGGACTTTGCGGGAACACTAAGAAAGGAGAAGAGAGTGGCGATGCATTTGTTGCCATGGTAACGCGTCTTCTGTGAAGATCTACTTCATCTTTATTTGTAAACAACTTCACCTCCGTGGTGGATTAGGCCAGACCTCTTACTTCTCTCAGGGTCTAAAGTCTTCATCTTGCACTCTATAAAAAATCTAATCAAAATTACAGCTCGGTCACCGGACTTTTTACCAGAGCAAATAAGTGGTAGGTTTTTTCCATGTACTATAAAAACCACTGTAGATTTTACAGTAAAACAAAACAAAATTGGGCGCTCTGTTGTTTTACTGTAAAAATAACAGTAATTCAATGTTTCATTTACTGTAATGTACTGTAAAAAACAAGGACCGCAGGATTGACGAGAAAAAAAACCCTTGCAGCTCAATTGCCTAAATTTTTAAATGTTCCTTTTCCATTTACAGTAATGCACTGTGACAACAATGACTGTAGATTTTACTGTCACAGTGGTACAGTTTTTCTATTTACACTAACCCAGCAGGCACAAGACATTGAAACAACGTTGAGAACTTGTAAATTTAGGTCCCGATGTCGAGCAACACAAGTACAACGTTGAAACAACGTGCTTTTTGACGACGTTATAATCAATGTTGGGTTCTGACGTTGATTCGATCATTGAATTTTGGTCATTTCCCAACCAATATTCTACAACACAAACATAACGTTGAAACAACATGCTTTTTGACAACGTTTATTTGATGTCAGGTTCTGACGTTGACTTGATCATTGAATTTTGGTCATTTCCCAACCAATATTTTGCAATAAAAATACAACGTTGACACAACATGCTTTTTGAAGATGTTTAATCAATGTCAGGTTCTGACGTTGATTCCATCATTGAATTTTGGTCGTTTTTCAACCTATATCCTACAACACAAATACAACGTTAAAACAACATGCTTTTTGACGACGTTTAATCAATGTCAGGTTCTGACGTTGATTCCATCATTGAATTTTGGTCGTTTTTCAACCAATATTCTACAACACAAATACAACGTTAAAACAACATGCTTTTTGACGACGTTTATTCAATGTCAGGTTCTGACGTTGATTCGATCATTGAATTTTGGTCGTTTTTCAACCTATATTGTACAACACAAATACAACGTTAAAACAACATGCTTTTTGAGGACGTTTAATCAATGTCAGGTTCTGACGTTGATTCCATCATTGAATTTTGGTCATTTTTCAACCTATATTGTACAACACAAATACAACGTTAAAACAACATGCTTTTTGACGACGTTTATTCAATGTCAGGTTCTGACGTTGATTCGATCATTGAATTTTGGTCATTTTTCAACCAATATTCTACAACACAAATACAACATTAAAACAACATGATTTTTCATGAAATTTAATCAATGTTGGGTTCTGACATAGATTTGACCATTGAATTTTGGCCATTTCCCAACCAATATTCTACAACACAAATACAACGTTAAAACAACATGCTTTTGGACGACATTAAATCAATGTTGGGTTGTGACGTTGATTTGACTGTTACAAATTTGGTGCTTTCCCAACCAATATTCTACAACACAAATACAACGTTAAAACAACATGCTTTTTGAGGACGTTTAATCATTGTCAGGTTCTGACGTTGATTCCATCATTGAATTTTGTTCGTTTTTCAACCTATATTGTACAACAAAAATACAACATTAAAACAACATGATTTTTGACGTCGTTTAATCAATGTTCGGGACTGATGTTGATTTGACCATTGAATTTTGGTCATTTCCAACCAATATTCTACAACACAAATACAACGTTAAAACAACATGCTTTTTCATGAAATTTAATCAATGTTGGGTTCTGACATTGATTTGACCATTGGATTTTGGCCATTTCCCAACCAATATTCTACAACACAAACACAACGTTGAAACAACATGATTTTTGACAACGTTTAATCAATGTCAGGTTGTGACGTGGTTTTGACCATTGAAATTTGGTCATTTTCCTAACCAATATTCTACAACACAAATACAATGTTGAAACATGCTTTTCGACAATGTTTATTTAATATCAGGTTGCGACGTTGTTATGACCGTTCAAATTTGGTCATTTCCCAACCAATATTTATCAACACAAATACAACGTTACAACAACATGCTTTTTGACAACGTTTAATCAATGTCGGGTTCTGATGTTGATTTGACCATAGAAATTTGGTCATTTCCCAACCAATATTCTACAACACAAATACAACATTGAAACATGTTTTTGACAACGTTTATTCAATGTCAGGTTGTGACGTTGATTTGACCATTGAAATTTGGTAATATCCCAACCAACAACGTTAGACACCCACGTTGTCTCAATTTACAAATACAACGATTTTGCAACATTGTTTCGGAGTCAGTTTTAAAGGACATGTATGTATAATCAACGTTGTATCAACGTCGTGTGCCTGCTGGGAATGCACTGTGAAAACAATGACTGTATATTTTACTTTAAAAATAACAGCGGTAGCGTTTTTCAAATAACAATAATACACTGTAAAAGCAATGGCTGTAGATTTGACGCTAAAAAAACAAACAAACTGTCAGCTCAGTCTTCTGAATTTTCCTGTAAAAGTAAAATTTTCCATTCACAGTAATGCGCTGTAAAAACAATGATACTGTAAAAATAACAGTAGCACAAACAATGGGGCCCCCAAAACACTGATATAATACATAGTAATAATACATTTTTATTTGTAATGCATTGTATGTTCCAAAGAAATCTAAAAGTGCTTAAGTATTTAGAATAAGCTAGCTTGAATGAGATAAAAATCACAAGATTAAAAAAAACAAGAAAATAATATATACGGCGACATAAAAATGTCCTAAAAGGCCCTTTGGAGTAAAATAGTTTATTTTTATATTTAAATATTATGAAACTTTAATATTTGTCCTCACATTGCTGTTTTAGTCCCAACATAGTTTTAGTCCCAAGGTTGTTTTAGTCCCAAGATACCAAAAAAATAACGAAATAATAAAAAATAATAGTAAAGAAATGGGTTCTTTTTTTTGGTTTATACCTAACATTTACACTCATTGCCCTCCAATTGTACATCTGAGTGTCACATGTTGACGCGGTCTTAGTAGATCACACGCAACACACCCACGCACAGCGCACGCCATTTTATTTTCTTCATGTTTTTGTTTGAAACTTCGTAAATCAGGCCCTAAATATGACTACCGTATTTTCCTGACTATAAGGCGCACTTAAAATCATTTTTTCCCCCCATCAAATCATGGACAGTGCGCCTTGTAACCCGGTGCGCCTAATGTACGGAATAATTCTGGTTTTGCTTACCGACCTCAAAGCTATTTTATTTGGTACATGGTGTAATGATAAGTGTGACCAGTAGATGGCAGTCAAACATAAGAGATACGTGTAGGCTGCAATATGACTCAAGTAAACAACACAAAAAGGTTATATGTTCCATTGAAAATATAGAACATTACACACGGCGCTCAAAAATCTGTCAGAATGTTTTAGTAGGACTTTGGTAAGCTATGAAGCCACACCGCTTGATGGATTGTACTGTGCTTCAACATAGGAGTATTATTATGGTGTGTGCATAAGGTAAGACATATTATCTGGTGTTTTGTTTCATAATATTATGCAAAAGCAACTTTTCTTACCTTGTGGTACCTGCTGATGTGTATTTGGGATCTGCATAAGTCCTGAAAATTTGTGCGCGTCCGCCTTTGTAGTCGATAAGCTTCTTCTTTTTCTCTTATCTTCTTGTTATGTGACATTCATCCTCCACTGTTGCCATTTCTAATATAAAGTAGTGTAACGTTTTTGTGATGTAGTGATTGGAGCACATACTTGTTGGTCACAAAAAACATTCATGAAGTTTGCTTCTTTTATGAATTTATTATGGGTCTGCTGAAAATGTGCGCAAATGTGCTGGGTCAAAAGTATACATACAGCAATGTTTTGGCAAGTTTCACTGCAATAAGGCACTTTTGGTTTGATGGATTGATTGATTGAAACTTTTTATTAGTAGATTGCACAGTACAGTACATATTCCGTACAATTGACCACTAAATGGTAACACCCCAATAAGTTTTTCAACTTGTTTAAGTCGGGGTTCACGTTAATCAATTCATGGTACAAATATATACTATCAGCATAATACAGTCATCACACAATTTAATCATCAGAGTATATACATTGAATTATTTACATTATTTACAATCCGGGGGTGGGATGTGGAGGCGGTTGGGGCAAGGGGGTTGGTAGCCATCCACAAGCTTCTGCTTGAATTTTTGACCACTCCTCTTGACAAAATTGGTGCAGTTCAGCTAAATGTGTTGGTTTTCTGACATGGACTTGTTTCTTCAGCATTGTCCACACATTTAAGCCAGGACTTTGGGAAGGCCATTCTAAAACCTTCATTCTAGCCCGATTTAGCCATTCCTTTACCACTTTTGACATGTGTTTGGGGTCATTGTCCTGTTGGATCACCCAACTGCACCCAAGACCCAACCTCCGGGCTGGTGATTTTAGCTTGTCCTGAAGAATTTGGAGGTAATCCTCCTTTTTCATTGTCCCATTTACTCTCTGTAAAGCACCAGTTCCATTGGCAGCAAAACAGGCCCAGAGCATAATACTACCACCACCATGCTTGACGGTAGGTATGGTGTTCCTGGGATTAACGACCTCACCTTTTCTCCTCCAAACATATTGCTGGGTATTGTGGCCAAACAGCTCCATTTTTGTTTCATCTGACCACAGAACTTTCCTCCAGAAGGTCTTATCTTTGTCCGTGAAACAAAAATTGAGCTATTTGCTCGCATTTTCTTTAAACCCATAATAAATTCATAAAAGAACCAAACTTCATGAATGTTTTTGTGACAAAAGTACATATGTGCTCCAAAATTATTGGAAACTCAAGACATTCTTGACAACATTGTTCTTTACAAGTAAACATTTGAGCACGACTGTATCTATCTATCTGTGTTGGCCCTGCGATGAGGTGGCGACTTGTCCAGGGTGTACCCCGCCTTCCGCCCGATTGTAGCTGAGATAGGCTCCAGCGCCCCCGAAGGGAATTAGCGGTAGAAAATGGATGGATGGATGTATGGAAAAGATCAAAAATAGACCATTCATAGGCAGTGCGCCTTATAATCCGGTGCGCCCTATGGCCCGGGAAATACGGTAATTAATCAATGGCAATTACTCTTGTCCGACTATTATATTCATCACAGCAACCAGGTCGTCCGAGTGGAGCGAACGAGGGCACAAAAGGCGTTTGTGGTGGGGGGAGGGTTTATTAGGGCGCACATTGACTTTGGTGCCATTTATGTGAAGCCGGTGTTAGTCATTAGCCATTCGCGGCTCAGCTCCGATACACCATTAGAGCCGCGACTCAGGACCGGAAGGTATGGGTCAGTGCCTTTTGTGTCGATGGGCCCTCGGTCAGGAGTGAGTTCGCACTGTCACTTCCGGCTCCTCCTCAGTCAGCTTCCCGTTTGATTGGATTCTTTTAAGCGAAGAGGGATCGAGCGAATTAATTAGCGCACCAATGCGGTCTGACCCGGGGGGGCTGGAGGTGTCACAGGTCCGCGGTCAAACCTCCGTGTTTCCTAGAAAATCCAGGAAGGGAGGCCAACGTGACGGACTGCGACAGACAGCCGCTTAATCCTGTTTATTTTCTAGCGCCTCGGAGATGGCGGTTTGTGTAATCTGCGGGTGTCCTCCGAGACCGTCTCTCACCCGAACGGAGGCCTGGAAGAGTTGATTGATTAAGGTCACGCCGCCGTACAATGAACCGAGGCCGGCTCGATTCCCAAAATGACTGTCGTGGGAGCGCAGACTCCGCGGCTGTGTCTGGACTCGTTGCCTCCGCAGTCCTCACAGGGAGCCGGGGATTTGGAGTTGGAGGCGGCAATTGGCGTTATAAAAGTCAATTCAACGTTTTTGTGCCTCCCGTTAATCAAGTGAATGAGATGGTTTGGAAGGACATTTACGTCGTGCCCTCACAGGATTATCCTCCAGTTTTAAAACTTTTCTTTTTAATCCCTTTTTTACGACAGACACTTATTTGCCACAAACTGAGAATAAGGAGAAGAGTCCGTGTTGTAAACCATTATTTAGTTAGGGAATCTATAAAATCATGACACTGATTTAAAAGTAGCAGTAAAATAGAAAAACAAGTTGACTTTATACGCTTAATTGTCTTTCATTGTGTCCATTAAAGCATATCCAATTGTATTTACAATTCGCAAAGTGTGTGAAAATACCGTCTAAACATCACAAAATGCCACAAGTTCAGTCGGCCATTTTGAACATTCCGCCAAAATCTTCGCAATTTCCTCAGATTCTACGTCTGCACTCTGACCATATTATTAGAGCAGGCATACTGGAAATATGCAAAAATGTGAAAGATGTGCTGTTTATCATTCACAATACCTGTCAGGTTCAAACTAGGGCTGCAACTAACGATTCATTTGATAACCGATTATTCTGTCGATTATTACTTCGATTAATAATCGGATAAAAGAGACAAACTACATTTCTATCCTTTCCAGTATTTTATTGAAAAAAACAGCATACTGGCACCATATTTATTTTGATTATTGTTTCTCAGCTGTTTGTACATGTTGCAGTTTATAAATAAAGTTTTATAAAAAATAAAATGAAATAAATAAATAAAAAATTTTAAAAAATAAATAAATAAATTGCCTCTGCGCATGCGCATAGCATAGATCCAACGAATCGATGACTAAATTAATCGCCAACTATTTTTATAATCAATTTTAATCGATTTAATCGATTAGTTGTTGCAGCCCTAGTTCAAACACTGATGACATCTATTAAACAAGACAAGAAGCAAGGAATTAAACAGAGACAGAATTAAATTTGGCTCAATGAGGAGAAACGCGTACACCTGTACCCTTGCACAGTGTTCCACGCTCTGACGGAAGATTGTACGCCTCCTCTTTTATTTGGACTTTCCCTGATTATATGGCAACAGCTGTTTCTAAGGGAGGGGGGTCGTAAACAGCCATCGCCTTTGAATACAAACAGATCAAAGAAAAGGTCGTAAAACAGTTCAAAGAAAAGCTCCCTGAGGGGAGTCAGGTCCTGCTTTGTAGCTCTCGGGTCAAGACAAAATCTTTCTGTGGATTACAAAACATCAAAGAAACAGAACACCTTCATGTTCATTCCCATCCTACACAGTGGAGTTTTACAAGCCTTCTTCTTGGTAGGATCAAAGACAGCTTTTGTCTGCTCGCCAGGAACTCATGGCAACACAAAGTTTTGTGATAACTTAGATACAATTATTCTAACAATACCTATGAACATGTTTGGCTTTTTGTATGCATTCTAAATCATAAATAAATAGCTAACATTTGAGTCAACAGATGGAGGGTCCTCTATAAACCTCTATAAACACATCCAGAAACTGCCAACAATACTCCATTTACATGTCGTGACCTAAAAATTAACTAAATATGAGTGATATTGTTATTATAATATTACACAGACCGACTACTTTAGCGGCGCATTGATAGCAGTGAGCTAATGCTAGCTTACGCTGCTATTGTTGACACGCTATAAGCCGGCGGCTGCTTCTGCTTGGTCAGCAGATTTTTACAGCTAAATGTGGATATATCATTTATACACACATAAACATTGTCCCCGCCAGACACATTTTTTCTCTCAATGTGGCCCCCGGGTGAAAATATTTGCCCAGCTCTGTCCTACCGGTTACTGGAAAGTTATTTATTAATAATAATAATAATAATAATAATAATATATTTTATTTGTAAAAAACCCTTTACATTGAGCAAACAACCTCAAAGTGTTACAGAGTATTAAAAAATAATGAAAAGACGATAAAAATAAATACAAATAAAAACAAACAGCCTAATAACTAGAACTAGTATGCATATATCTAAAAAAAAGGCTTTTTTAAAAAGAAGGGTTTTTAGATTTAGATTTATTGGTCCCCGTTGGGGAAATTCATTTTCACTGCCGTACATTTGAGCAATAGACATTACACATTACGAAACAAAAATAACAAAAAGACATCATACATGACCAACACACATTTACAGGCTTGTCAGACAGGTCGGCCGGGCCTGCTGTTAAGGGCGGCTATAGCTGCAGGGATAAGGCTTTTCCTGAGGCGGTCCCTCCGGAATTTGATGGTTCTGTACCTGCGCCCTGATGGTAGTGGGATGATGTATTGGTGTAGTGCAGTGGTTCTCAAATGGGGGTGCGCGTACCCCTGGGGGTACTTGAAGGTATGCCAAGGGGTACGTGAGATTTTTTTTAAATATTCTAAAAATAGCAACAATTCAAAAATATATTTATTGATAATACTTCAACAAAATAAATGTTAAGAATTAAGTTTATGAATCCAGATGGATCTCTATTACAATCCCCAAAGAGGGCACTTTAAGTTGATGATTACTTCTATGTGTAGAAATCTTTATTTATAATTGAATCACTTGTTTATTTTTCAACAAGTTTTTAGTTATTTTTATATATTTTTTTCCAAATAATTCAAGAAAGACTACTACAAATGAGCAATATTTTGCTCTGTTATACAATTTAATAAATCAGAAACTGATGACATAGTGCTGTATTTTACTTCTTTATCTCTTTTTTTCAACCAAAAATGCTTTGCTCTGATTAGGGGGTACTTGAATTAAAAAAAATGTTCACAGGTAGTACATCACTGAAAAAAGGTTGAGAACCACTGGTGTAGTGGGTGAGTGATATCCTGGACTATCATGTTTGCCAGTCGGATGATGGACCTGTGGTTTAAATCTGAAATGTTGGGTGTGGGTATATTTTAAGCTTTTTTTAAAAGCATCCACAGTCTGTGGTGCCCTCAGGTGGTCAGGGAGGGCGTTCCACAGACTGGGAGCGGCGGAGCAGAAAGCCCGGTCACCCATTGTTCGTAGCTTTGTCCTCGGATGTTGGAGGAGGTTAGCCTGTCCGGAGCGGAGGTGTCGTGTGGAGGATTTGGGGGTGAGCAGTTCTTTGAGGTAGAGGGGGGCATTTCCATGGAGGCACTGGTGACTTTGTATTCAATCCTGAGTGGAACAGGAAGCAAGTGAAGGGATGTGAGAATTGATAGACAACAACAAAACATGGCACCCGGACAGTGGAGTGTGATACGCTGAAGCCAACATTAGTATTTTGTATTTTGGGCAGTTGTGAATTAAAAAGCTGAGTGGAGTAAAAATACAAGTCAGAGCTGGGAGTGACCGTAAAGGTGAGCCAAGAGAAAAAGCAGGAGGCAAGCGAAGATAAGTAGGTTAAACTTCCTGTGCTGAAAATAGCAACATTGGCCATCACAAGGTCGCAGGCGA
>NC_084750.1:41204521-41314521 GCF_033978785.1 Entelurus aequoreus
CTGTTAATATCTGCTTATTTTCTCTTTCAACATGTTCTATCTACACTTCTGTTAAAATGTAATAATCACTTATTCTTCTCTTGTTTGGATACTTTTACATTAGCTTTAGATGATACCACAAATTTAGGTATCGATCCGATACCAAGTAGTTATAAGATCATACATTAGTCATAATTTAAGTCTTCATGTGTCCAGGGACGTCTTTCTTGAGTTTATAAACATAATATGAATTTAAAAAAAAGGAAAAATATGATTTTGTGATGATAAAAAATATTAATGTAATCATAGTAGTATTGACTAGATACGCTCTTGCACTTGGTATCATTACAGTGGATGTCAGGTGTAGATCCACCCATGGCGTTTGTTTACATTCAGTAATGACGCCGGTGAGCTATTGTATCCTCCTATGGCGTGTAGTGAAGCATGTTTAGCTATTCCTCGTCCTGCAGTGATAATGATACTTGTAAGAAACTTACTTTATTTGTCGCCATGGAGGCGAGGATTAGTGATTTAGAAGTAGCTAAAACACTAAGTTAGCACTTTAAAGCACCTCTTCCTGAGGGCGTTTCAGTGTTATAACTTCACCTTTATCTTTACTTTTTAAGCCAAAATGCGTCCTTTCTCCCTTTTCTGTCTACACACCGTGTCTGCTTGTAAGTACTCTGTGTGCGTGCGCTGCCGAACATGCTCCTCTGATCGTAAAACCAGCAATTTCACGACGTGACGACGACGTGCTGTCATGCCCGTTAAAAAAAAAAAGTGGGACCGGTACTTTTTAGAGGCGGTATAGTACCGAATATGATTCATTAGTATTGCGGTACTTTACTAATACCGATATACCGTACAACCCTATCTGCAACATTATTATTTTGACCTGCACACCTCAAGTAGGCGTTAAAATCCCGCCCTATTTCACCCTCCTCCTGAGGAATTGTCATCCTCTGATGGGCCAGGAAGAAAAAGAACACCTGAAGAAGAACTGAGTGGTAGAGTGGCCGTGCCAGCAACTTGAGGATTCCAGGTTCGAGCCCCGCTTCTGCCATCCTAGTCACTGCCGTTGTGTCCTTGGGCGAGACACTTTACCCACCTGCTCCCAGTGCCACCCACACTGGTTTAAATGTAACTTAGATATTGGGTTTCACTATGTAAACGCGCTTTGAGTCACGAGAGAAAAGCGCTATATAAATATAATTCACTTCACTTTGACGCATTATGTTTCTTCCCACCGAACGACTCTTAGCTGGTGTTGAACACACACTTTGAATGTGTGTGTTCTGCCTTTATTTGCATTAAGACACAATGTGTGTCTTGATGAAAGGGAGGTTTAGTGACCCGAGGGAGTAAACAGTGTGATTGAGAAGTGAAACAGTGTGGAAATATCCACACACAAGCAGTTCGCCGGATGATCCGCTTTACTAACAATCATCCTTCTCTCTGCAGGAAATGGGTCCCACCAGCATGCCCTCGGTGCCCCTCATGGTGGGCTGCGGGGTCTCCTGCACCGCCCTCCTCGTCCTGCTTCTTATCTACGCCGCCTTCTGGAGGTATTTGCGCCCGTCTTTTTTAATGGCTCCATGCGAGTGGAACTTAACGCCGTGTACCAAATAGAACCTGCCGGAGGCGGGGACTTTCTGGCGTTTTCTTGCTCTCTCTGCAAGCTTTTCTTCACAGTTTCATTATCAACGCAGGCGGGACAGACAAACTCCCCTAAGAGTAGCGTTACTTTTTAGTAGAGATGTCCAATAATATCGGACTGCCGATATTATCGGCCAATAAATGCTTTAAAATGTAATATCGGAAATTATCGGTATGGGTTTCAAAAAGTAAAATGTATGACTTTTTAAAACGCCGCTGTGTACACGGACGTAGGGAGAAGTACAGAGCGCCAATAAACCTTAAAGGCACTGCCTTTGCATGCCGGCCCAATTACATAACACTTACGGTTTTCACACACACAAGTGAATGCAAGCATACTTGGTCAACAGCCATACAGGTCTCACTGAGGGTGGACATATAAACAACTTTAACACTGTTACCAATATGCGCCACACTGTGAACCCACACCAAACAAGAATGACAAACCGCACCGTAACACAACATAAACACAACAGAACAAATACCCAGAACCCCTTGCAGCACTAACTCTTCCGGGACGCTACAATATACACCCCCCGCTACCCCCTACCCCCCTGCCAACTCAACCCCGCCCACCTCAACCTCCTCATGCTCTCTCAGGGAGAGCATGTCCCAAATTCCAAGCTGCTGTTTTGAAGCATGTTAAAAAAAAGAATGCACTTTGTGACTTCAATAATAAATATGGCAGTGCCATGTTGGCATTTTTTTCCATAACTTGAGTTGATTTATTTTGGAAAACCTCGTTAAATTGTTTAATGCATCCAGCGGGGCATCACAACAAAATTAGGCATAATATTGTGTTAATTCCACGACTGTATATATCGGTATCGGTTGATATCGGAATCGGTAATTAAGAGTTGGACAATATCGGAAATCTGCAAAAAAGCCATTATTGGACATCTCTACTTTTCAGTATAGGCCCGCCACGCATTCTAAAGATTAAAATATCCCTGGTTAGAACAGTACACCAAAAAAAAATGTGAATACGCAATTATGCCAGAAAATGTGTGTGAGTGCAAAAATGCACAAGCTGCTAAAAAGCGCCAGCCGAATTTGAATGCTAATGTTAGCATGCTAGCAGTTACAATGTGTAAAGCAGTGTTTTTCAACCATTGTGATGATCTAATTTCACCTATTTTGGGTAAAAAATATTTTTTGCAAAGCAGTAATTCTAGTCTGCAAATGATGTGTTGTTGTTGAGTGTGTGCTGTCTAGAGCTCGGCAGAGTAGCCGTGTAATACTCTTCTATATCAGTAGGTGGCAGCCGGTAGCTAATTGCTTTGTAGATGTCGGAAACAGCGGGAGGCAGGGTGCAGGTAAAAGGGTATTTAATGCTTAAACCAAAAATACACAAAAGGTGAGTGCCCCTAAGAAAAGGCATTGAAGCTTAGGGAAGGCTATGCAGAACGAAAACTAAAACTGAACTGGCTACAAAGTAAACAAAAACAGAATGCTGGACGACAGCAAAGACTTACTGTGGAGCAAAGACGGCGTGGCGTCCACAATGTACATCCGAACATGACATGACAATCAAAGATGTCCCCACAAAGAAGGATAAAAACAACTGAAATATTCTTGATTGCTAAAACAAAGTAGATGCGGGAAATATCGCTCAAAGGAAGACATGAAACTGCTACAGGAAAATACCAAAAAAAGAGAAAAAGCCACCAAAATAGGAGCGTAAGACAAGAACTAAAACACTACACACAGGAAAACAGCAATAAACTCCAAATAAGTCAGGGCGTGATGTGACAGGTGGTGACAGTACACCTACTTTGAGACAAGAGCTATAGTGATGCATGCTTGGTTATGCTTTAAAGTCATATCCAACAATTGCGACGATGACTTTTTACTGTCAACTGAGTTTAGTTTTTTAATGATTTCTGCTGGTGGTGTGCCTCCGCATTTTTTCAACGCAAAAAATGTGCCTTGGCTCAAAAAAGGTTGAAAAACACTGGTGTAAAGTACAGAGTCATATGACTATGATGGGTACGCATGTGAAATTTAGCTAAAAGAAAAAAAGTTAACATGCTGGAATGCTAACGGTTAGCGTGTGTCAAGTACCGAGTTAAATGACTCTAAGATGCTCAGCTGTAAAGTTGGCCATGACAGTTAGCATGCTTATGCTAACGTTAACATGCTAACGTTTGGCATATGTCAAGCACCAAGTTAAATAACTCTTAAGATGTTCAGCTGTACTGTTGGCTAAAATGGTTGGTATGCTGGAATGCTAATGTTAGCATGCTAACAGTTTACATGAAAGATCGAAAGCTGTTCGGCTGCAAAATTGTCCAAACAAGTTTGCATGTGTCTGGTACCAAATTGTGAGTCTGAGGCTGCAAAATTGGCTAAAACATTTAGCATGCTGATGTTAGTATGCTAGAATGCTAATGGTTAGCGTGTGTCAAGTACCAGGTTAAGTGACTCCGAGCTCTTTGGTTGTGAAATTGGCTAAAATGTTTTGTGTGCTAATGTTTGTAAGCTAAATTGTTGACGTTAGCATGTGTCAAGTATCAAGCTAAATGACTAACGTGTTCGGCTGTAAAATTGCTTAAAAACTTTAATATGCTAGAATGTTAGTGT
The DNA here is from genome assembly GCF_033978785.1 of Entelurus aequoreus. Classification (NCBI taxonomy): domain Eukaryota; kingdom Metazoa; phylum Chordata; class Actinopteri; order Syngnathiformes; family Syngnathidae; genus Entelurus; species Entelurus aequoreus. The sequence continues at coordinate 41,208,740 of NC_084750.1, forward strand.
GAGCTTGCTAACAGTTAACATGTGTCAAGTACCAATTCATATGACTGAGGTGTTTGGCTGCAAAATTGGCTGAAAACATTTAGCATGCTAATGTTAGTATGCTGGAATGCTAACGGTTAGCAGGTTAAATGACTGTAAAATTGTCTAAAAAGGTTAATATACCAGAATGTTAGCCTGAGCATGCTAACAGTTAGCATCTGTCAAGTACCAATTCATATGACTGAGGTGTTTGGCTGCAAAATTGGCTGAAAACATTTAGCATGCTATTGTTAGTATGATGGAATGCTAATTGTTAGCAGGTTAAATGACTGTAAAACTGTCTAAAAAAGTTAATATGCTAGAATGTTAGCGTGAGCATGCTAACAGTTAGCATCTATCAAGTACCAATTCATATGACTGAGGTGTTTGGCTGCAAAATTGGCTGAAAACATTAAGCATGCTAATGTTAGTATGCTGGAATGCTAGCGGTTAGCAGGTTAAATGACTGTAAAATTGTCTAAAAAGGTTAATTTGCCAGAATGTTAGCCTGAGAATGCTAACAGTTAGCATCTGTCAAGTACCAATTCATATGACTGAGGTGTTTGGCTGAAAAAATGGCTGAAAACATTTAGCATACTAATGTTAGTATGCTGGAATGCTAGCGGTTAGCAGGTTAAATGACTGTAAAATTGTCTAAAAATGTTAATATTCTAGAATGTTAGCCTGAGCATGCTAACAATTAGCATCTGTCAAGTACCAATTCAGATGACTGAGGTGTTTGGCTGCAAAATTGGCTGAAAACATTTAGCATGCTAATGTTAGTATGCTGGAATGCTAGCTGTTAGCAGGTTAAATGACTGTAAAATTGTCTAAAAAAGTTAATATGCTAGAATGTTAGCGTGAGCATGCTAACAGTTAGCATCTGTCAAGTACCTATTCATATGACTGAGGTGTTTGGCTGCAAAATTGGCTGCTGGAATGTCAACAGTTAGCAGGTTAAATGACTGTAAAATTGTCTAAAAAGGTTAATATGTTATAATGTTAGCCTGAGCATGCTAACAGCTAGCATCTGTCAAGTACCAATTCATATGACTGAGGTGTTTGGCTGCAAAATTGTCTGAAAACATTTAGCATGCTAATGTTAGTATTCATGAATGCTAATGGTTAGCAGGTTAAATGACTGTAAAATTGTCTAAAAAAGTTAATATGCTTGAAAGTTAGCCTGATCATGCTAACAGTTAGCATCTGTCAAGTACCAATTCATATGACTGAGGTGTTTGGCTGCAAAATTGTCTGAAAACATTTAGCATGCTAATGTTAGTATACTGGAATGCTAACGGTTAGCAGGTTAAATGACTGTAAAATTGTCTAAAAAGGTTAATATGCTAGGATGTTAGCCTGAGCATGCTAACAGTTAGCATCTGTCAAGTACCAATTCATATGACTGAGGTGTTTGGCTGCAAAATTGGCTGAAAACATTTAGCATGCTAATGTTAGTATGCTGTAATACTAACGGTTAGCAGGTTAAATGACTGTAAAATTGTCTAAAAAGGTTAATATGCTAGAATGTTAGCCTGAGCATGCTAACAGTTAGCATCTGTCAAGTACCAATTCATATGACTGAGGTGTTTGGCTGCAAAATTGGCTGAAAACATTTAGCATGCTAATGTTAGTATGCTGGAATGCTAACGGTTAGCAGGTTAAATGACTGTAAAATTGTCTAAAAAGGTTAATATGCTAGAATGTTAGCGTGAGCATGCTAACAGTTAGCATCTGTCAAGTACCAATTCATATGACTGAGGTGTTTGGCTGCAAAATTGGCTGAAAACATTTAGCATGCTAATGTTACTATGCTGTAATACTAACGGTTAGCAGGTTAAATGACTGTAAAATTGTCTAAAAAGGTTAATATGCTAGAATGTTAGCGTGAGCATGCTAACAGTTAGCATCTGTCAAGTACCAATTCATATGACTGAGGTGTTTGGCTGCAAAATTGTCTGAAAACATTTAGCATGCTAATGTTAGTATGCTGTAATACTAACGGTTAGCAGGTTAAATGACTGTAAAATTGTCTAAAAAGGTTAATATGCTAGAATGTTAGCGTGAGCATGCTAACAGTTAGCATCTGTCAAGTACCAATTCATATGACTGAGGTGTTTGGCTGCAAAATTGGCTGAAAACATTTAGCATGCTAATGTTAGTATACTGGAATGCTAACGGTTAGCAGGTTAAATGACTGTAAAATTGTCTAAAAAGGTTAATATGCTAGGATGTTAGCCTGAGCATGCTAACAGTTAGCATCTGTCAAGTACCAATTCATATGACTGAGGTGTTTGGCTGCAAAATTGGCTGAAAACATTTAGCATGCTAATGTTAGTATGCTGTAATACTAACGGTTAGCATGTTAAAATTACTGTAAAATTGTCTAAAAAGGTTAATATGCTAGAATGTTAGCCTGAGCATGCTAACAGTTAGTACCAATTCATAAAATTGGCTGAAAACATTTAGCATGCTAATGTTAGTATGCTGGAATGCTAACGGTTAGCAGGTTAAATGACTGTAAAATTGTCTAAAAAGGTTAATATGCTAGAATGTTAGCGTGAGCATGCTAACAGTTAGCATCTGTCAAGTACCAATTCATATGTTTTTATTGACACATAGTTCTGAAGTTAACCTCGAAAGTTAATCGTTGAAAAAAACTAATTTATGACGACTTATTTTAAACATTTTTAAGAGTGAGAGGGGAGACCTATAAGTTAAAAAATATATATTGATATTGTACTGGTTTTAAAAACGAAACATATCAAAATGGCCGCCGCATACTTAGATCTTTCAGAGCTAATAATAATTTCTGGGGATGTTCCGATCAGCGATACAGATCATCCATGAGCGAGATCGGCTGATATATTGATCACATGTACTAACTGTAAATGTCTATCTACTATTGCGTGTAAAAATATCCGCTTAATATGTAAACTACTTCTTTATTCTCCTGTTTGAGCACTAACTAAACTAAAGCAAAACACTTCGATCCATCCCTCGTTTAAATCATTTGGTTAGTGCACTCAAAGTCCTGAATTTGCATTTTTTTTATTTAGAAAATAAAAATGTCGATCAACTGCTCTTGTATCGACCATATTGATATCACCACCAATGTATGTATCGATCCGCCCCTACGTGTGGCACACTTCTGACGGTGACAATGCCGACACATCGTCAGGTAGCAGCTGTTATTGTTGTCTTCTCTCTGAATATTATTCATCTACGTATTATATTCCTGTCAATAACTGCTTCTATTCACACTTCTTAAACTTTACTAAGCACTTATTTCTTCTGTTGTTTGTAGCTAGCTTAGCCGCTAGCTAGCATGCTTGCTCTAGTTAGTACATGTTTAGTGTCCTACTAATGCTTAAAAATGATGCTGAAAATGCAGTTTATTCGCGTCAATGCTGGTGATTATTGTCAAGTGTCCACACGGAACATGGAGATACGCGCAATTGGCAGCGAGGTAGTCAACTGGGGGGATTTAAAAATGGACACATTGTCAGCCGGTGTTGCCCATAGACAACTTATTAGTAGACGCAGCATTGGCTGCTGTGACGCGAGAAATTGGGCCGCCATCTTGAAGTGGTGATGAGGAGCCTAAACTGACAGTTGACAGGTAGAAAACAAAGATGTTAAGCGTTTTCCTGCTCAAATGAGCGGACTGTTGAGAATAGGAATCGGGGGATTACTTTTCACAAGTAAGATTTAACATTAACGTACTATTGGTTGTATTTTGTGAAAAGAATATTACCACATAGTTGAGACGGAGCAAAGATCTTCAATAGTACCGTATTTTTAGGACTATAAGTCGCTCCGGAGTATAAATTGCACCAGCTGAAAATGCATAATAAAGAAGGAAAAAAACATATATAAGTCGCACTGGAGTTTAAGTCGCATTTTTTGGGAAATTTATTTGATAAAACCCAACACCAAGAATAGACATTTGCCTCGAAGTCTGCAAGACATAAGAAAAACCTCCAATCATACCGGAACAGGTCCCTACCTTATATTCCAGACTATAGAGTGCACCGGTATATACTACATTTTAGAACAGGGGTGTCAAACATGTTTTCATTGAGGGCCACATCGCAATTATGGTTGCCCTCAGAGGGCCGCTTTTAACAATCCAATCCACTTTATTTATATAGCACATTTAAACAAGAAACATGTTTCCAAAGTGCTGCACCAAAATATTAAAAACAAGATTCAAATAGTATCCTTAGCTCCACCAATGACTGAATAAAACCCAGATAAATATAAAACCAATATGAAAATAAATCTGATTAAAAACGATTTTAAAGGGTATAACCAATGAAAACAATAAATAAAATACAAATTTCAAAACACAGAGGACCACACAACTCACGTAGTGTTAAATGCCAGAGAATAAAAGTGGGTCTTAAGACGAGACTTAAAAACACTCCACTGTGGGAGTAGTTGGAACATGGTGGGGCAGAATGTTCCAGAGCTTAGGCCCCGTCTCCCCTGGTTTTAAGTCTCGTCTTGGGCACCACGAGCTGGAGCTGGCTCTCGGACCTCAGAACAATGAGTAACATATGAATATACATGTATTAGGGCTGGGCGATATGGACAAAAAAGTATATCTAAATATATTTTTACTTGAACTCGATATATATTTCAATATATTTTCCGGTGAAAGTATACAAATAAAGATATTATTTTTTGAGCGAGATTCAGTAATATTGAAGTGAATGACAAGTGTACTGTAAACAGTCAGTGGCACTTTTATTAACCCAGTTAGTCAAGATGGGTATTAACAGCACAGAAAATAAACTGTTTAAGTAGTACATAAATACATAATATAAATAAAATAGAAAAATATTCTTTCTATGTAAAATAAATAACATAGCTGTGCAAATAATACATTTTTGGCAGCATTTCTCCTGCGAAATATGCCCTGCTTGGCAACTGGCAAACAGTTTGGATGTGGGCTTACATGGTAAACAACTCAAATTAATGTTTATCCAGACGCAGACATTTGTAGACACATTGTGGGCTTCCTGGACGTCGTCTACATCGCTAAAAGAATAATCTAAAGAAGACAATCCCTCTGCCATCTTCCACTAGTTTGATATATAAAAATCGCTCTTCTCTTCTATGACTTTCTCGTCGTCATTTGGGACGTCTGTGGTGATTTCCCCCAACCAATCGTGACTCATCATAGTAAACAACCAACCAATCATGGATGTTCTTATACGTGCAAGCACGTCTTGGAAGGAGGAAGGGGAGGGGTTTAGTAGCCCATGAGAGGAAGTGAGGAGCGGGGAGAATAAGGAACACAACAAGTAAGCGGCGTTTGGTAATTTTAATGTGAAATAAATTTGATCGATGTTACGATATTTTCTTGATTCATATCTTGTTTAAAAATATATCGATATATCTTACAAACTTGTTATATCGCCCAGCCCTAACTGTTACCATGTTTGGTCATTTTACTATGTTACCATGTTTGGTCATTTTAACGGGAAATAAATTTGATCGATATTACAATATTTTCTTGATTCATATCTTGTTTAAAAATATATCGATATATCTTACAAACTTGTTATATCGCCCAGCCCTAACTGTTAACATGTTTGGTCATTTTAACATGAAATCAATTTGATTGATATTAAGATATTTTCTTAATTAATATCTTGTTTAAAAACATATTGATATATCTTACAAACTTGATATATCGCCCAGCCCTAACGGTTACCATGTTTGGTCATTTTACCATGTTACCATGTTTGGTCATTTTAACGGTAAATAAATTTGATCGATATTACGATATTTTCTTGATTCATATCTTGTTTAAAAATATATATCTATATATCTTACAAACTGGATATATCGCCCAGCCCTAACATGTATATATATAATACATTAACAATATATTTTTTTACAGAAGCTGCAAAAAAAATATTTAAATTTTACTTTAAAAACTGGCAGCTCAGTCACCAGAATTTTACAGTAAAAGCAGTGTTGTTTTTTTACAGCATATAAAACATTTGAATAAATGGAATGGAAAAACAATACCACTGTTTTTAGCGGTTGAATTCAAGCAACAGAGCTGCCAGTTTTTGTTTTTACCGTAAAATCTTGTTTTAATGTTGTTGTTTTTTTAATGTTTTAGTATCTTACTGTATAAGGAAAAAAACAGTACCAAAGTAGATTTTACGGTAAAAAACTCGACAGAGTATAACCCTGAAATCTTTTGTCTACAATTTGATTGATAATTTGTTTTGAAACTATAAGTCAAGCAGATATTTAAGTACAGTTTTTATCTTTATTCTAACAAAAAATATTTTTGGGATACATGATAATATAATATTTTAATTATATTTAATTTTAAAAGACATGCAATTGCATGCAGTACATTATTTTTTATGTCAAAAGGGAAAGAACAAATATATTTAGTAAGAAAAGCTTTTTATTAACGCATATTATTTCCAGGCTTTCGCGGGTTACGTAATATAATGTGGCGGGCCATATTTGGCCCTCGGGCCTTGAGTTTGACCCCTGTGTTTTAGAAGAAACACAGCTAGCTCTCCAATCAGCTAAACAGACTTAATAACTCCACGGTGATGTTTTGGTGAATTTACGGAGGAATTTGTGAAACTGAAACAATACAAAAATAATTCAATTGTAAGTTAATAATACTAACCCCGACTTAAACAAGTTGAAAAACTTATTCGTGTGTTACCATTTAGTGGTCAATTGTACGGAATATGTACTTCACTGTGCAACCTACTAATAAAAGTCTCAATCAATCATAAACACAGGCACTTGTACATGTGTTAGCATATTAGCTAATGCTAACGACGCTGGTTTAATTACGTTACAATAGCACGTACAAATATGCAAGAAAACACTCCTACAGACATCACACATGGGACAGTTTAGTAAGTAGAATAGTTTTAGTTATATTGTAAAACTTACAAACGTTGATTGGAGTGATGAATGAAGAATCCATACGAGGAGAAACGCCACAGACGACAATAAGACTGGACGGCACTGTTAAAAACAGAAGGGCGCTGCAGCACCTGCAATGAGCAAACTCGTCCAAAAGATGGAGCCATAGCACAAACAATAACACACATTTTCATTGTCTTAGCTTGTTTTTAAAAAATATATATATATATTTGCAGGGAAGAAAAAACCATAAATTTGCCGCACCGTTTTATCAGCCACAGGATTCAAAGCGTAGGGGGAAAAAAATACCGGCTTATCGTCTGGAATTTACGAGGGATTTGTCAAGAGTAGCTGTTGACAAAAAAAAAATCGCTAAGAGGATTTGGAACGTCGCCGGATTTAGCGACAAAGTCACCGAGTTGGCAACACTGGTGTCAGCCAGAGGGATCACATACTTTTTCATGAAAGTCGGCTGATAGTGATCGCTGGCTGATCGATCGGCACACCTCCAATAATTTCACTTTGGTTATCAGGAATATCTCGCAAACACGCACACATAAAATTTCCAAACACATCTTTTACAGTTACAGTGTGTCAGCCAAAATATCACCATTCAACAATGACAAATTCACTCTGACTCACAATTTTTGTCTTCTTACTTTTCATTCATAAAATCCCCATTACAAAAATCTTATCAAATTTATACAAATAACACTGTTTTTTTGTATTTATTTTATGTCACATTTATCAACATTATTGTTATTTTAACATCTACATCCTGGCTATATTGTGGCTCTCTGCAGAATTTTATTTGGAGCCCCCCCCCCCCCAATAATGTCGTGATGGTATCAAACGAGAACTTGGTGCGTGTAGTTTTTTTCTGGCGCTTTTGAAAATATACTACATCCCTCAAAATCGTCTGTGCTGGTCCGGGAAAGTGGGGCGGGGAGGAAGCATGTGAGATAAGTTTTTTGTAGTAGTTAAGAGGACATGTTTTTTCCCCGGAAATGTCATCAAAATCAGTCCATAACTTTTTAGGTTATGTTGCTAATAAACTGACAAACAAACCCTGGCAAAAAATAAACAAAGCGCGGCACCTTCGTCTCGAGCTTTTCCAAGCTGACACAGAAATACTAGTAATATGACAACCTACTTTATAAACCAACACCCGGAAAAAATATTTAAAGCCAATGAGGCTAAACATCAGTTTGTGATATATTTACGTTAATACAATTAAAATTCTTAGTTAACTTTTCTGGGGAAATAGCATTTTCCAAACTCATATTAAAAAAAGTGAGATTTTGATATCATTACAACCCGATTATTTCACACTTGTTTTTAATGTGAAACAATTGTTTTATTTTTTTAATCAAACTCCAACTTGATTTTAAGCATTTTTTATGAAAATAATTGGAAATAAATGGGGTATTTCATTGTTTTAGTGCAAAATAACAAACATGAATTTGCAAAACTTGCTGACATGACTCCGACTGGCGACGGAACCCAGCACGGTCATTTAGGGAATTTGATGTATTCTTATCAGTGACGGAGCAGGGAGGGGCTAAGAATACATTTGCGTGACAATGTCACATGAAGCGCACTGTTATTCGTTAATTGATGTTTTACATGCGCTTCTTGGCGCCAAATGGGGCCCCACGCATATCGACTAATCTTTGATTGATTGATTGAGACTTTTATTAGTAGGTTGCACAGTGAAGTACATATTCCGTACAATTGACCACTAAATGGTAACACCCGAATAAGTTTTTCAACTTGTTTAAGTCGGGGTCCACTTAAATTGATTCAATATACTATCATATATACTATCGTCATAATACAGTCATCACACAAGATAATCACATTGAATTATTTACATTATTTACAATCAGGGGTGTGGAGGGGGGGGGGGTAGGATATGGACAGCAAGTAGTGGACATAGAGAGAGAGAGAGAGAGAGATCAGAAGGCATAGGAAAAAGTATCTGCATTTGATTGTTTACATTTGATTATTAGCATTTGATTATTAGCAATCCGGGGAGGGTGTTAGTTAAGGGTTGTAGCTGCCTGGAGGTGAACTTTTATTGCGGTTTTGAAGGAGGATAGAGATGCCCTTTCTTTTATACCTGTTGGGAGCGCATTCCACATTGATGTGGCATAGAAAGAGAATGAGTTAAGACCTTTGTTAGTTCGGAATCTGGGTTTAACGTGGTTAGTGGAGCTCCCCCTGGTGTTGTGGTTATGGCGGTCATTTACGTTAAGGAAGTAGTTTGACATGTACTTCGGTATCAGGGAGGTGTAGTGGATTTTATAGACTATCTGCTTTCTACACGACAAAATAACTCCAAGGTGCTTATCAATCCATCTAATTCTTCTCACACTTCTTGCCTCACTCTGCTCCCTGCAGGTACATCCGCTCGGAGAGGTCCATCATTTTGGTGAATTTCTGCCTCTCCATCCTGGCCTCAAATTTACTGATTTTGGTGGGACAATCACAAACGCTCAGCAAGGTAAGACACTTTCAGAAAGTTACATTCTTGCATACATACATATATTCATGCATACATACATATATACATGCATATATACTGTACATGCATACATACATACATTAGGACAGTGTTGTTGGTATCTGGACAGGTACCAAAATGTATTTCGATATATTTCAAAATAAAGGGGAGCACACAAAAATGTCATGATTTTTATTTTAACAGAAATAAAAAATAATTTATTGCACTCAAAGAACAATTTCGGCCTTAAATAAAATAGTGAACATACTAGACAACTTGTCTTTTAATATTAAGCAAACAAAGGCTCCTAATTTGCTGACATATGCAGTAACTTATTGTGTCATATATCATTCTATTATTTTGTCAAAATTATGATGGAAGAATAATCTATCTACACTTTTGTTCAAATGTAATAATGTCTTATTATTTTGTTGTTTTATACTTGACATACATTTTGGGTGATACTACAAATTTTGATATCAATCCAATACCAAGTAGTTACAGGATCATACATTGGTCATAATTAATGTCCACCTGTGTCCAGTGATGTATTTCCTGACTTTATAAACCAGCTGTGTCAAAGTCAAGGCCTGCGGGCCAGATGTGGCCTGCAAATGAATGATCTATGGCCCCCGGGATGATATTTGATTAGTATTGGAACCGGCCCGCAGGCCACAGCCGCCTGCTGCTGTTTTGCATGCACCAATACTCCATCAGTGTCGGCGCTAGGAATTTTCAAGTCATCAAGTCATAAAAATGGGGTCCCACAGTACATTTTTGGGGTCCCACTTTTTTGTAACTGTTTTGAAAACAAATGACAAATGTATGCATTATCCTGTTATATCTCACAGTTGTGTTTTGGAAAAAGGTTGTCATAAACGTTACTTAATTCATTAAGAAAAATAATACAAAAGAACACACATTTTTGTGCATACGTAAATGTATTCAGTTATAAACATTAATTCTCTTTCTTCTTTCCTTCATGGATCTAAACTTTACCGCTGCCGTATTTTTAAAAAATATTTTTATTGTAATATTTTCAGAATGAGTTTGTTCTATTTTTGACCAAAGTAAGACAAAGAAAACAATCTGAAGTTTTCTTTATTTTTTAGTTTTAATGCCAAGATTTTAATAGTCCGGCCCGCGTGTGCACAGATTTTCCTCCATGCGGCCCCTGAGCTAAAATGACTTTGACACCCCTGATCTATCAACACTTCTGTCAAAATGCAATAATCACTTATTATTCTCTTGTTTTATACTTTATATTAGTTTTGGATGATACTACAAATGTTGATATCAATCCAATACCAAGTAGTTACAGCATCATACATTGGTCATAATTAAAGTCCACCTGTGTCCAGTGATGTTTTTCCTGACTTTATAAACCATAACACAAATGACAAAAAATCAAAGTCAGGCACATGCGCATTAGTGTTGTTTGGCTTGATAATCATGGCGGACTAACGACACAGACTTTGCTCCGGAGATTTCCCCTCAGACTAAACGGAGCCAAGCGCTTGGTTTAACATCATTTTCCCTCGCTTCCCGCCGTGCGTTTAAGAGCGCACTGCTGTGTTTAGAGGGAGACAGGTGTGGACAATATTGGAGACACTTGTCCCCACACTAAAAAGTATACAGCGAAGGAGGAAACTATTTGATGTTTTGCAGCTGGCGACGTGTCATGAATGTTGTCACAACTTCTTTATAAAGTCTTTACTTTGTTTACTGGGATGTTCACTCCTCCTTTATTTAACTGCAAGCTGTATCAGTGTTCAAATAACATCAATACTGGCTCAAATGTTTTGTCATCTCATTGAACTGAACGAAGGCTGTGAAGATTGTGTATTCGATGTGAGAGGTGTCACTCCTCTTTATTTTTGTTGGCCAAACTGTTGTACTAAACCAAGAGAAGAACAACGCTTGTTTATTAGACTTCATTATTAGCCAAACTGATTTGTGTTTTATTTTAATATCAAAAAGTATACACAAGGTTTTTGTACATGACTTGTTTTTTTCATGTCACAAAGGTATTAGTTCAAAATCCATTCATTTGACACAGCATTTTGTTAATGTCTTATTGTGTATAGTTAATTCCTATACGACATTTTTCTGCTTAAACTCTTAATGTATCTGTCCCGAAATAATGTTTAATAATTCTTCTAACTTGCCTTGGTGCCCTGAAATATGAGCCCTCATTTAAGGCAACACTTGCCTTGACTTTAAAAAGTTAAAATTCGATGTGTAGTGAAGCATGTTTAGCTATTCCTCGTCCTGCAGGGATAATACTTGTAAGAACCTTACTCTATTTGTTGGCATGGAGGCAACTATTAGGGATTTAGATGTAGCTAAAACACTGAATGGACGTTAGCCGCTAGCTAGCTATGTTTTAAAGTACCGCTCGAGCGGCGCTTCAGAATCAAAATCAGAAATACTTTATTAATGCCCGAGGGGAAATTAAAAATTTCAGCACAATCCCATTCAAGATAAGACAAACATTACAGGGAGACAGAACAGGATCAAACATTACAGGGAGACAGAACAGGATCGCTGACGGGTAGAGATGTCCGATAATATTGGCCTGCCGATAATATCGGCCGATAAATGCTCTAAAATGTAATATCGGAAATTATCGGTATCGGTTTCAAAAAGTAAAATTAATGACTTTTTAAAATGCCGCTTTACGGAGCGGTACATATCCGGTAAAACACGGACGTAGGGCATACTTGACAACCCTCCCGATTTTTCTTGTAGACGAATTTCAGTGCCCCTCCCGAAAATCTCCCGGGGCAACCATTCTCCCAATTTCCACAATATTGGGGGCGTGCCTTAAAGGCACTGCCTTTAGCGTCCTCTACAACCTGTCGTCACGTCCGCTTTTCCTCCATACAAAACAGCGTGCCGGCCCAGTCACATAATATATGCGGCTTCAACACACACACAAGATCAACAGCCATACAGGTCACACTGAGGGTAGCCGTATAAACAACTTTAACACTGTTACAAATATGCGCCACACTGTGAACCCACACCAAACAAGAATGACAAACACATTTCGGGAGAACATCCGCACCGTAACACAACATAAACACAACAGAACTAATACCCAGAACCCCTTGCAGCACTAACTCTTCCGGGACGCTACAATATACACCCCCCGCTACCACCAAAGCCCAACCCCGCCCACCTCAACCCCGACCCCCTACGTCAACCCCGCCCCATCTCCCGAATTCGGAGGTCTCAAGGTTGGCAAGTATGCTCTAGTATACTCTGGAATGAAGCTGTGTGCCTTCATTGTTTTTGTAGCTGTTGTTTTGAGGCATGTTTAAAAAAAAAAATACAAAAAATAATGCACTTTGTGACAGTCAAAGTATAGTATTTCCCATAGTTGTAGTGGGTATCAGGATTATCTCAGGGAGAGCATGTCCCAAATTCCAAGCTGCTGTTTTGAGGCATGTTAAAAAAAAGAATGCACTTTGTGACTTCAATAATAAATATGGCAGTGCCATGTTGGCACTTTTTTCCATAACTGGAGTTCAAGTTGTTCTCTTATTTTGGAAAACCTTGTTTTTGATTGATTGATTGAAACTTGTATTAGTAGATTGCACAGTACAGTACATATTCCGTACAATTGACCACTAAATGGTAACACCCGAATAAGTTTTTCAACTTGTTTAAGTCGTGGTCCACGTAAATCAGCTCATGGTAAAGTTACATTGTTGAATGCATCCAGCGGGGCATCACAACAAAATTAGGCATAATAATGTGTTAATTCCACCACTGTATATATCGGTATCGGTTGATATCGGAATCGGTAATTAACAGTTGGACAATATCGGATATCGGCAAAAAAGCCATTATCGGACATCTCTACTGACGGGTCTGCCAACTTCCGGCGCCCCTTATAAAAAAAGGTGAGATACAGGTAAACAATGGGGGTTCATTTTCATTCAATTCAGGGTTTATAGCTCCACCTTTACGGTTAGTTTTTAGGCCAAAATGCGTCCATTCTCACTTTTCTGTCAACACACTGTTTTCAGCTTGTAAGTGTTCTGTGTGTGTGTTGACTTACATGGTTCATATTACCAGCAACGTTAAAAAGTACTGCTGTTTTTCAAAGGCAGTATAGTACATTTTGAAGTCATTAGTACATGATATATCGTACAACCCTATATTTGTTTGTGGAAGCTAACTCGTATATTCCTGAACTGCGTTACGCATAAGTCGGATTGACTTGAAATTTCTCACACAGCACGTCCACAAAATCCCCTACTGTAACTTTGGGGTGTTTAGCCGAACTGTTAGGGGAAATTAGAACCGCACATTGCCCTTTTGCAACGTTTTCATCAGTTATCGCAATATTTCAGAATTGTTGACGTGCATTTAATTTACATTGAGCAATGTTTCTCCCCCTCAGGGCCTGTGTGCCGTGACTGCTGCCTTTCTCCATTTCTTCTTCCTGGCCTCCTTCTGCTGGGTGCTGACGGAGGCTTGGCAGTCCTACCTGGCGGTCATCGGCAAAGTGAGGTCACGACTCATTCGCAAGCGCTTTCTGTGCCTCGGCTGGGGTGAGCAAACACACACAAAAACACACAAATAACCACAGTGTTGAGATGTCTGTTTGCACCTGATTTGTAGTGTTTTGGTTTACAATTGATGAAAGTCATGCAGTACAGTTGCTTTGCTTTATGGATTACTGCGAATCCAACATAAAAGAAAATATTAAGAATGCACAGTCTGCATTATTGCTTCTTATTATTACATTGGGAGGAGACCTATACACTGTCGGTGCCTTTTATATGCTTATTAATAAAAACTTTAACATCCCAGCAAGTCAAATATCATCGAAGGCATGCTGATGCAACATGGGTGCAGTAAAAAGTATGAATGGAAATAATACATCATGGAAAATGTATCCTGATATGCTCTAAATGTAGTGTGCGCCAGTGTTACTGACATTACAACCCAGGGTTAGGGTTGTACAGTATACCGGTACTGGTATAGTATCGCCGTACTAATGAATCAAAAATGGTACTATACTCTGTTTGAAAAGTTCCCGCTTCCCGGGCATGACGGCGCGTCGTCACGTCGTGTCATTGCTGGTGTTACGAGCAGAGGAGCATGTTCGGCAGCGCACAATCACAGAGAACTTACAAGCAGACACGGTGTGAAGACAGAAAAGAGAACGGATGCATTTTGGCTTAAAAAGTAAAGATGAAGGTGAAGTTTTAACACTGAAACGCCCTCAGGAAGAGGTGCTTTAAAATATGGCTAGCTAGCTAGGAGCTAACGTATATCCGCAGTCGGCAGTATTTTAGCTAGTCCTTCCGGTTTGGTACGTACTGCGGTATTAAGGCCCTAGCTTGGTTTATTTTCAGTATAGTGATCTAACAACATTGCTGCTCAGCTATTTGGCAAGTAATTATCCAATTGATTGATTTTCTCTCCGGTCCGATACCAATTGAAAGTCGAGTTGATGTCGATACTTTGTGCCAGGATTAGGGTTGTACGTTATATCGGTACTAGTATATTATCGCGGTACTAATGAATCAAAAAAGTACTGGTTCCAGTTTGTTTTTTTTAAAACGGGCATGATGTCACATCGTCACATCCTGACATTGCTGGTTTTACGAGCAGAGGAGCATGTTCGGCAGCGCACAATCACAGAGTACTTACAAGCAGACAGTGTGTAGACAGAAAAGGGAGAATGGACGCATTGTGGCTTAAAAACTAAAGATAAAGGTGAAGTTATAACACTGAAAAGCCTGGCGAACGCCCATCCGCAGTCGGCAGTGTTTTAGCTACTTCTAAATCACTAATCCTGGCCTCCGTGGCGACAAATAAAGTGAGTTTCTTACAAGTATCATTATCACTGCAGGTCAAGGAATAGCTAAACATGCTTCACTACACACCGTAGGAGGATACAATAGCTCACCGGCGTCACAATGTAAACAAACGCAATGAGTGGATCTACACCTGACATCCACTGTAATGATACCAAGTACAATAGCGTATCTAGTCGATACTACTATGATTACGTCGATATTTTTTATCGTCACAAAATCTTTTTTCCTTTTTTAAAAATTCATATTATGTTTATAAAGTCAGGAAATACGTCCCTGGACACACGAGGAATTTGAATATGACCAATGTATGATCCTGTAACTACTCGGTATCGGATCAATACCTAGATTGGTGGTATCATCCAAAACTAATGTAAAGTATCAAACAACAGAAGAATAAGTGATTATTACATTTTAACAGAAGTGTAGATAGAACGTGTTGAAATGGAAAATAACCAGATATTAACAGTAAATGAACAAGTGGATTAATAATCAATTTTTACAGCATGTCCTTTATAATTTTGACAAATAGAATGATAAATGACACAATATGTTATTGCATTAATTAAGAGCTTTTGTTTGTTTACCTACTACAAAAAGACAACTTATCTTGTATGTTCACTATTTTATTTAAGGACAAAATTGTTCTTTGATTGCAATAATAAACATATGTTTAATGTACCCTAAGATTTTTTGTTAAAATAAAGCCAATAATGCCATTTTTTAGAAAAGTCTCGAAATACATTTTGGTACCAATACTGAACTATTGGTATCAGTGCAAAAATGTGGCCCGTAGCTATTTTTTTGACCGCTCGCCGCACAATTGTTGCCATTAAAACTAGATTTTGACTCCTGGGGTGAAGATTCAATTCAGAATCGATTCTCTATTCAAACCAATTCTCGCAATTTATTATTTGGCATAATATTTTTTAATGAAACTTTTTCAAAACAAGTTATTGGTTTGGAAAGGTTATTTCTGGTTGCATGGAGATGGCCTAAAACGTCTTTTTAAAAATGTAATCTTAAAAAAAACCTAGGTTTGAAAAGAAAAAAAATGTTATGAATCGATTTGGATTCCGGGTGTATAAGAATGTTTCGGATGTGAATTGATATTTTGTGCACCCCTAATTCTGGTATTAGCATGATAGCTTTTTTTTGTGCACATTTTGCAGGTATACACCTCAGCGTCAAATAATTTGTTACTTGACGAATGCTACCTGTTAGTATGCTAACGTTATTAGGCTAGTATTTTTAACAAATTGTATATTTATACACAAGGTATTTGTACTTGACGTATGCTGTTACCATGCTAGCATTTTCTTTTACACATTTTTCAGGTAAACATCGCAGAGTGATATATTCTGGTGCTGAACCCATGCTAAAGTTAATATTTTAGCATGCTAACATGAGCTTTTTAAGGTAATTGCAGTGTCATATATGTTGTTATTTCATGCTATTGTTAGGATTCTAGCATACTACTCTTAGCATGCTAGCTTTTTTAGCTCATTATGCTCATATTTTTTGTTTCTTGACCGCTATTTGACCAGCATGCTAACTTTTAGCATTTCAGTTCGTCTTTGGCTATTTAGCATTCACACAAAATATCTAAAAAAATTGCATATTGTAGTTTTTTTAATACCTAAAAATATGTATATATTACACTGGTTTTGAAGGTGAAAACTACCAAAATTGCTCTCGGATTATTGTATTTGCCAGACTGTGGCCCCTTAGTGGAACAAGTTTGGGCACCCCTGCTGGACCCCATCTGTTATGAAGTTGTTGTTTTTCAATTATAACAGGGGATCTATAAATCCATATACCTTTTTGCCCAGAAGCTCAAAGCGCTGATTACTGGCAACTCAAAGCAGAGATTCTTCCCATCAGCGGCACAGTTCAAGCAGACGTAACAGTTTTGCAAAGAGGAGCCGGCTTGCGCGTGCTTTCATCTCCTCGTCAAATTGGAGTTTTTATGACTAAAATAGCTTTTATCTCGTCGTTTAGTTTGTGTTGACAAAAGCGACACGCTGTGAATGGTAATGCAAGAGTCTTGCGACATTTCTGCTGTTGCATTTTAGCACATTTACACAAGACTGAATGGTAAAGACTTCAACTTAATGATTTGAATGTCTGTGGCATTCACTCTCACACTTAAAGGTCTGATAATATACGGTGTCAACAATTTAGAATAAATCACACACCAGCACTGGAAGTATTTTGGCGGTTGATGCTATAATGAAGATAGTTTAACCTTAGGGCCACCTTGAGGGCTGCCCAAAAAATATCTGTTTCTCAACTGTGGTCCGTATGAACTTGTCCTAAATGTTTGTGCCACATTTGTGCTGTCAATACACGTTTTAGTGTAAATAACATTTTATTATTTAGTAAAAAATTGCCCATGTCTTGTTCAAATCTGTCCAATTTTGTTGAAAATGCCAGATTTGTGCTATGATTGTGCTTGTTTGTGCTGTCAAAAAAACATTGGTGCTCCTTTGGTTTTATTATTAATAAGATGTTATTATTCATCCAAAGTGCCCATACCTTGTGCAAATCTGTCCATAACGTTTGTGCTATGTTTGTTCTACATTTGTGCTAGTTTGTGCTGTCCAAAAACATTGGTGCTATAATGGTTTTAATGATAACATTTTATTTTTCACACACAGCGCCCTGACCTTGTTTAAATATGTCCAAACTTGTCCAAACCATTGTTGTTACATTTGTGCTATGATTGTGCCGTAAAACATTTGTGCCATTATGGTTTTAATGTTGTTAACAGTTTATTATTCATACACGGCGCCTTTAGCTGGTTGATATCTGTTTAAATTTGTCCATAATGTTTTTTCCACATTTGTGCTACGATTGTGCTGGTTTA
Organism: Entelurus aequoreus; assembly: GCF_033978785.1. Classification (NCBI taxonomy): domain Eukaryota; kingdom Metazoa; phylum Chordata; class Actinopteri; order Syngnathiformes; family Syngnathidae; genus Entelurus; species Entelurus aequoreus. The sequence goes on from NC_084750.1 coordinate 41,226,894, forward strand.
TGCTGTCAAAAAACATTTTGCTATTCTGGTTTTAATGTTAACATTTTGATATTCACACACAGCGTCCATAGTTTGTTTAAATCTGTCCAAACCTGTCCAAAACATTTGTGCTATGTAGGTGCTAGTTTGTGCTGTCAGAAAACTGTTTTGCTATCAAGGTTTTAATGTTAACATTTTATTATTCACACACAGCACCTTTTGCCTGTTCAAATATATCCAAACTTGTCCAAAAAAATGCTACGTTTGTGCTATGATTGTGCCGTAAAACATTTGTGCTATTGTGGTTTTAATGTTGTTAACAGTTTATTATCTATACACAGCACCTATAGCTTGTTCATATCTGTCCAAAATTGTCCAAAGCTACGGTTGTGCTGGTTTATGCTGTCAAAAAACTTTTGGCTATTATGTTTATTTTAATGTTAACATTTTATTATTCACACACAGCGCCCATAAGTTGTTAAAAGCTGTCCAAACTTGTCCGAAACGTTTGTGCTGTTTTAGTGCTATATTTGTGCGAGTTTGTGCTGTCAAAAAACAGTTTTGCTATTATGGTTTTAATGTTATTAACATTTTATTATTCACACACAGCGCCCATAGCTTGTCCAAATATGTCCAAACTTGTCCAAAACGTTTGTGCTACGATTGTGCTGCATTTGTGCTACGTTTGTGCTGTGTTGTGTTTATTTTGGTTTTAATGTTAAGATTGTATTATTCACACACAGTGCCCCGACCTTCTTCATATCCGTCTAAACTTGTTCAAAACATTTGTGCTATTATGGTTTCAATGGTATTAACATGTTATTATAAACACACAGCGCTCCCACCCTGTTTAAAGCTGTCCAAACTTGCCCAAAATGTTTGTGCTGGTTTGTATGGTCAAAAAACATTTGTGCTATTATAGTTTTAATGTTGTTAACATTTTATTATTCACACAAAGCACTCTCACCTTGTTTAAAGCTGTCCAAACTTGCCCAAAATGTTTGTGCTGGTTTGTGCTGGTTTGTGCTGTCAAAAAACATTTGTGCTATTATAGTTTTCTTGTAATTAACATGTTAATATTCACACACAGCGCCCATAACTTGTTGAGATCTGTCCAAACTGGTCCTACACGTTTGTGCTACATTTGTGCTACGATAGCGCTGGTTTGTGCTGTCCAAAAATATTTGTGCTATTTTGGTTTTAATGTTAAGATTTTATTATTCACACACAGCGCTCCCGCCTTGTTTAAAGCTGTCCAAATGTGTCCAAAATGTTTGTGCTGCATTTGTGCTATGTTTGTGCTGCAAAAAACATTTGTACTATTATAGTGTTATTGTTTTTTATTGTTCATGTGCAGCCACCTTTTCCAAATCGCTTCAAACTTGTCCCAAACGTTTGTGCTACATTTGTGTTACATTTGTGCTGAGTGCTGTCAAAAAACTATTGTAGCGTGGGTATTTCAGAGTCAACATGCACATCACTAATGGTGTACACACTAATAAAGCGTTAATCAAATTAAAACTAATAGCACAAATGTATTTTTTGACGGCACAAACATAGCACAAACGCTGTGGACAAGTTTGGAACGATTTGAACAAGGTAGTGGGCTATTTTTTTTACTATCTTTTTAATACATTTTACTCTTTTTAATACGGAAATTGCTTATTTTATGATCACTGCATATTTGTTTTCGGCACTATGTACTTGCCACATGTGTTGTGTGAATGAATGGACTTGTTTTTATTTCTTAGCGGTTGTTGGTTTTTATGTGCATATTTCATGTGGGTTTCACTTTGTGTTTTAAACTAAATGTTGTTTTATATTATTTGCATAGACAATAAAATGAATCTTAAGTATCTATCTATGAATAATAACGCGCTATAATAGCACCAATGTTTTTTTGACTGCACAAACGTTTGAAACAGGTTTGGTGAGATTTAGACGAGGTGATATTATGTTTTTATATATTGGACATTAAAGAGTGGGGGCAAGGGGACACACACATTAGCAAGCTTAGCATAGCGATGTGAGCTAAGTGCTAACATTGCAGTCACATTTGAACAGCTCCCATGTCTGTAGCTGAAAAACTGCTACTTGGCAGAGCCCCAAGCTTTATCTTAAGACGCGTAGTGAAGCCTTGTGAAGCAGTGGGTGTATACACAGGACGAGCTTAGTGACATCATCAAATCGAACTTTATTTATGAAGCACTTTTCACACACAGGCAAGTGGCAAACACAAAGTGCTGTACAGAACAAACAAAAACAACAAAATAAAAATAAAAAACATGATTAGTTAAAAAAGCCAGATTTAAAAGCCCTTTTTTAATTGCAACGCTCTCTGCAGTCCTTGGCTCTCTGGCAGGCTGGTTCCACAGTGGCTAAATGTCGCCTCACTGTGGGACTTTGTTCTGGTATTTGGTCAAACTAAAAGGTCATTGCCGGTGGACCTCAGGTTGATATGGTAAAAGCAGATCAGATAGATAAGAAGACATTTAAACCCAGTAATAGAACTTTAAAATCGTGTTAAAACTGGTGTAATGTGCTCCCGCCCTCTGGTCCTCGTCAACACACGTGCAGCTAAGTTTTGTAATCATTTTAGACTTCTGTTATTCTTTTTGGGAAGGCCAGTGAGTAGGGCATTACAATAGTCTAAAGCAGTGGTCCCCAACCACCGGTCTGGGGACCGGCACTGGTCCGTGACGCATTTGCTACCGGGCCGCACAGAGACATTAAATCATTTATAACCGACCGCATTTTCTCCTCATTAACTTTTGCCAGAAACACCAGACACACCAATAAGTTTGTCCATAGATGTGTTATAAAACTCCTAATAGGAAGTCGCCATTTGCTATATGTGTTATATATTTGTTACATGGGACAATACACATTAATAAACATATAAAATGTAAAGGTGCCAAATTGTAGCCAAAAGCTAGGTTCCATCTGCAGTCCGCGGCAGGTTGATGACCTACGATCAGGGCATATCAGGAACAAAGTGACCATAGTAGGTAAAGTGCATAAGGCATATGGAGAAGTGCTAAATTGTTGCATATAATAAGAAAAAAATACACATCTCCTTTGGCCTCGTAAGTTAAAGTGCTGGTATTATTGCAGATAGTCCTATTTATTACACAAGTTGTTAGCAATAACGGATGTATTTACGCATGGAAAATTGGACCAAAAAAGCTAACATTAGGGATGATGTTTGTTAAGAAAGTATCGATTTCGATGCCATTATCGAATCCTCTTAGGTTGTTGTATATGGAAAAAAAACACACAATACTTGGTTTAACAAAAGCTCATTTTTATTTTTTAAGAAAAAAATAAAATAAAATAAATAAATAAATATTGACTGTTTTTACCCCAAAAAATAATTTAATAAAATAAATAAATATTGACTGTTAGTGCCTCTTTAGGTGAACTACCTAAGAAAAATACATGCAGGGAAAATCCTGCATTCATTTGTATTGTACAGCACTTTACTTTTGAAACACATCTCAGAGTAATGGTGTTGTTTACTTTTTTCTCCATTACATGTCAGCAAAATACAATTATTAACCTACTTGTATTCGTCTGTGTTCGCCAAGTTGAAGGGGAGGAGATTTTTCACCATCATTCTCGTTAGCTTGCGAGTAATGTTGTTACTCTCCTCCTCACTCATCTTGCTGCGCTCTGCGTTATACCTCGCTATGGTAAATGATTATACCTCGCCATGGTAAATGGTTATACCTCGCTATGGTAAATGGGTTAACGCTCTGTGCTACTGAGCAAACACTGCCCTGGTAGCTCTGGCTGTCATGAATGTCATCATCTAAAATAGGATAACGTTAACATTATCTTAATTCACATCTTGCAAGCACTAGTTTATTAGACAGACCTGCAAACTCTGCAGTGGTGTAGGCTACAAGATACCGTTAACGTTATCAGACACATATAAAAAGGCTAACGTTACAGTTAGCCACTGACTATGCTTAGGTAACGTTAGTCTAGCTAACATTACTGCAGTCCTGGTTGACATAAGAGGTAACGTTATTTTAGCCTGGAGGCTACAAGTGAGCAGATATGCAAATTAACCGGCAACAGTTAACGTTAGTTACTCACCGGCACTATCAGTGGGACTGCAGCTTGAAGCAGGGGAAGAGGGGCGTGCTTCGTCATCTCTGTCACTGCTTCTCCATGTGTCGAAGACGCGACACGTTTCTCTAACCTTCTGGTTATGTACGGCCTGAACATGTTTCAACATGTTTGTTGTACTGCTCCCCTTACAGGAAAGCAAAGTTGTATTTCCTAGTAAAGTGACGCCATGCCTTGGAGCGTTTTTTTCCGGTCCATTGTTGTTGCTGCTTCTGTATCTGCCGCCGAATGACTGAGCTACGTCATTACCTGTGACGTGCCACCGGACATTTCCTGTGACACGGGATTGGTCCCCAGGGATTCGAATAAAGAACCAAATATTTTTCTTTACTATAGTGGCTTCGATAACGGGAACCGTTTCTCAAAAAGGGATTTGAATCCGTGGAATCGGTTCTTTTCTTATTGAACAATCGGGAGAACCGGTTTCGAACATCATCCCTAGCTAACATTGGTGTATTTATGTATGAAATATTGCACAAAATATGAATACATAACTTTTAGAATGGAAATAGTAATCCACAGAAATATATTGTAACTAATGTAAAGTATTTATAGCTTTCTTATACTGTATATCCATGCTCTTGTCCTTAAATGTGATGTATCACCTATTACCCATCAGATACTAAAGCCAAAAAAAAAGCCCACTACTAGCAAAAATTATCAAAAAACAGAAGTCAAAGGAGAGCTTTTTTGCAAAGGGAAAAGTCCAGGGCTCCCACTAATTGAATGTTATGGTGAGTTTTTTCATGCATTCATTTTTCATGCACTTATTTGTTATATCTATCTGCCACACGTGGAAGGCTGGTCGGTGAAAATAATGCCTACAATAAACCGGTCCCTGGTGCAAAAAAGGTTGGAGACCTCTGGTCTAAAGGACAGGAATTAAAGCATGCATTAGCACCTCTGTGTTGGCCTGAGACAGAAACGGGCCGACTCTGGCCATGTTCTAAAGATGATAATAATCTATTTTTGTCATATTTTTAATATGTGGGATAAGGGTGTAACGGTACACAAAAATTTCGGTTCGGTACATACCTCGGTTTAGAGGTCACGGTTCGGTTCATTTTCGGTACAGTAAGAAAACAACAAAATATACATTTTATGGTTATTTCTTTACCAAAAATTGTAAACAATGGCTTTATCCTTTTAACATTGCTTTAAAATAGCTCTGTGTGTGATGGATGTGAGCCACCACTAGGCTGATCAGTGCAACAGCAGGCAGTCATGAATGCTAAGCATAACAATAACATACATATACACACAGGGTCCATTGCCAGGGTTCATGCAGTCAACATATATAAAATAAATCTCAGAATTGGTTTCTTAACAAAACCTTTCTATATATAAAGTGCAACATTTCCACATATAAAGTGCAACATTAAACTGATTCAAGTTGTTGCTCAGTTTAAATAAAATGACTAAACTTTTCTTCTACATACAAAAAGTGCAACATTAAACAGTTTCAAGTCAACTCAGCCTCAGATTAACTTTTCTTCCCCCCCACCCCAGCCTTAAATCCTGGTGACTTTCACAAAATTGTCATGTTTTTTGCCAGAAAAATCAGTTTATCCACATTGTCTGCAGAAAGAGCAGACCTGCTTGCAGTTAGAATGTCTCCAGCTGTGGAAAATACCCTTTAACTGGGCACGGAGCTAGCAGGTATGGCGGGGTAGTGCCTGGCTAACTTGGCAGTAAGGGGATATATGGGCTCATTGTTCTTCCACCATAGAAGTGGCTCAAAATCTAGTTTTTAATGCAATATGGTCTTAAATCTGCTGCTATAAAAACATTTGTTATTGCTTTAGCCCTGCCTGACTCGCTGAGGAGAAGCTGCTTGAATGCAGTGGTAGCTAGGTTTGTTAGTCTTTCTCTTCGTTGAAGCGATGTTATCCATTGTTGTATCGCACCGCGAAGCCCAAATGTTCCCAAACGGGAGATCTTAATGAGGCAAGAGGGTCTTCCAGCTCTGGCTTTTACATGTTGTAGTAGCCCGGTCGCTGCTAACATGCCGTGTGTTGTGCCTCAGTGTGCATTGTTTACACAACGTGCGGTGCGCTACTTAATATGTCCGTGTGGAAACTTGTTCGGTACACCTCCGAACCGAATCGAACCCCCCGTACCGAAACGGTTCAATACAAATACACGTATCGTTACACCCTTAATGTGGGATAAAAGTCAGCTCGGAGTCAAAAATCACACCCAGATTTTTTATAGACTGTAATTTTGGTGAAAGTTTGTTGTTCTGGTTTTCAGGACCTATAACTGAAACCTCTGTTTTGTTCTTTCCGAGCTGTAGGAACGTCACCGCCATCCATGACTCCATGTCGTTAAAAAGTAGATCTATCGGTCTTGTTGATGGCCGTTTGAGCTAACAAGTGCGGGAGGAGATATATTTTGTTCTCATGTGTTGCTCATAAATGGCCTCTGTGGACACATACTGCTGTTTAAAAATCAGCGGAAAACACCTTCAAGTGTAACGTACGGTAACCGTGAGCTCCAGTCCTAGGAGAATTTGAGGTTGCTTTTTATGACTGGCTGTGTGACAGGAGGCGCTGATGGAGAGCAGCAAAGATATTTTACATAAAAATGTAACCGACAATGTCCTTGCGCTGTCGAAATTGTTGCCAGCATAATGCGTAAGAGCCTTCATTTATTCCATTCTCATTTGTATCCCCTTCCCCACCCGCCCCATCCGTCTTTGCAGCGCGGTGCAAATTGCATCTGCATGGACCCAATTAACCAGGAGGCGTCCATCATGCTTTCTAATATCATTTATATACAGGCGTGAATGCGCAAAAAAGTCCTCTCACAATGGCCGCCGCGGCTTTTTAATATCGATGTAGTGGGAATCATCCCCTGCGTATTCAGCTCCGCATCAAGCAGGTGTCTTTCCCACCTTCAGTGTAGTACAGGAATGTTAGGATAATCAATACAAGATCATATCTGGCGAGATCCACCTGTTCACGCCATCCCACTCCGTATTGATCCCAGCGGTCTAATCAGACGCCCTGCCGATGCCCTTCCCTGATGGAGACCAGGCCCAATGTATATTTTGTACAGTCGCAGTTTGACAGATACTGAGCCGGGGGTGTGTGTGTGTGTGTGTGTGTGTGTGTGTGTGTGTGTGTGTGTGTGTGTGTGTGTGTGTGTGTGTGTGTGTGTGTGTGTGTGTGTATTTCTACCCTTCTTGAGACATCAACAAGGAAAGAGGACCGGTGAACAAGTTAGGACAGAAATCATGCTCCCAATACGGAAAACCATTGCATCTAATAGAGAGCCAAACACTAGAGTCTGTGAACATTGCTCCAAAGTCAGGATTTTTGTTGATCTAATGTTCATACAAAAGTAAACATTGACAGGTGCAAAGGCAGCAATACATGATAAAACAAGACGGCAGCTAAAGGACTTCCCTATTCATCCCCGAAAAAACCTGCCAGGTGAACAGCTGACTTTTGTCATAATTTTGCCAAGTAAAATTCGATTATTATTATTATTATTATTATATTGCCAAAATTTTAAAGTTTTTTTATAAAAGTGTGACTTTTGTCGAGTAAAATTACGACTCTTTTCATAAAATTGCCAAAATGTTAAGCTTTTCTTGTAAAATTGCGACTGTTATTAAGTAAAATTACAACTTTTACCATTATATTGCACAAATGTTCAGTTTTTCTTGTAAAATGTTGACTTGCGTTGAGTAAAATTACGACTCTTATCATAATACTAGAGCAGTGGTTCTTAACCTTGTTGGAGGTACCAAACCCCACCAGTTTCATATGCGCATTCACCGAACCCTTCTTTAGTGAAAAATAAAATGTTTGTTTTTTTTCAAATTCAAGACAAAGTTATATGTTTTTTGGTAACACTTTAGTATGGGGAACATAGTCTAAGTAACAAAGACTTAATTTAAAATGTGTTTTGGACACTAAGGGAACATATTCTAAGTAACAAAGACTTAATTTAGAGTTATTTGGTTAGGGTTAGGGTTAGAGGGTTAGGGCCAGGGTTAGAGGGTTAGGGTTATAATAAGGCCATGCCAAATAAGGCATTAATAAGTTCTTTATAATGACTACTTAAGAGCCAATATGTTACTAATTTGCATGTTAATAAGCAACTAATTAATGGTGAATATGTTCCCCATACTAAAGTGTTACCATGTTTTTTTACTGGTGCACAAAATTAACCGTGCATGAACATCACCTTGTTCAAACAACAAAACCAACACAGTGCATAAACTCACAACAAATTACACACCTGCAAATCAGTCTGACTTCTGCTGCTGCCGTATTCCTAATACGCTGATAGGGAGAATTTTTTATTTTCACGATGAGTCGGGTTTGTCTTGACCTCCGCCGAACCCCTGAGCCCGACTCACCGAACCCCTAGGGTTCCATCGAACCCAGGTTAAGAACCACTGTACTAGAGGTAGGCATTTTTCGGAGCTCTCAAGAAGGTAACAAATACAATAGTGTGTGTGTGTGTGTGTGTGTGTGTGTGTGTGTGTGTGTGTGTGTGTGTGTGTGTGTGTGTGTGTGTGTGTGTGTGTGTGTGTGTGTGTGTGTGTGTGTGTGTGTGTGTGTGTGTGTGTGTGTGTGTGTGTGTGTGTTGTATTTCTACCCTTCTTGAGACATCAACAAGGAAAAGTACCTTCCATATGAGGACCGGTGAACAAGTTAGGACCGAAATCATGGTCCTAATACGGAAAACCATTGCATCTAATAGAGAGCCAAATACTAGAGTCTGTGAACATTGCTCCAAAGTTTGGATTTTTGTTGATCTAATGTGCATACAAAAGTAAGCATTGACAGGTGCAAAGGCAGCAATATATGATAAAACAAGACGGCAGCTAAAGGACTTCCCTATTCATCCTCGAAAAAAACGTGCCAGGTGAACAGCTGACTTTTGTCATAATTTTGACAAGTAAAATTCAGATTATTATTATAATATTGCCAAAATGTTAGTTTTCTTATAAAAGTGTGACTTATGTCGAGTAAAATTACGACTCTTTTCATAAAATTGCCAAAATGTTAAGCTTTTCTTGTAAAATTGTAAAATTGCGCCTGTTAAGTAAAATTCCAACTTTTATCATTATATTGCACACATGTTCAGTTTTTTTTGTAAAATGTTGACTTGCGTTGAGTAAAATTATGACTTTTATTATAATACTAGAGGTAGGCATTTTTTCAGAGCTCTCAAGAAGGTAAATACAATAATGTGTGTGTGTGTGTGTGTGTGTGTGTGTGTGCGTGCGTGCGTGTGCGTGCGTGTGTTTCTACCCTTCTTGAGACAACAAGGAAAAGTACCTTCCATTTGAGGACCGGTGAACAAGTTAGGACCGAAATCATGGTCCCAATACGAAAAACCATTGCATCTAACAGAGAGCCAAATACTAGAGTCTGTGAACATTGCTCCAAAGTCAGGATTTTTGTTGATCTAATGTGCATACAAAAGTAAACATTGACAGGTGCAAAGGCAGCAATATATGATAAAACAGCTAAAGGACTTCCCTATTCATCCTCGAAAAAACCTGCCAGGTGAACAGTTGACTTTTGTCATAATTTTGCCAAGTAAAATTCTGATTATTATTATAATATTGCCAACATTTTTAAAGTTTTCTTATAAAATTGTGACTTTTGTCGAGTGAAATGACGACTCTTTTCATAAAATTGCCAAAATGTTAAGCTTTTCTTGTAAAATTGTAAAATTGCGACTGTTATTAAGTAAATTTCCAACTTTTATTATTATATTGCACAAATGTTCAGTTTTTCTTGTAAAATGTTGACTTGCGTTGAGTAAAATTACAACTTTTATCATATTACTAGAGGTAGGCATTTTTCGGAGCTCTCAAGAAGGTAACAAATACAATAATGTATGTGTGTGTGGGTGTGTGCTTGTGCGTGTGTGTGTTCTTGTATTTCTACCCTTCTTGAGACATCAACAAGCAAAAGTACCTTCCATATGAGGACCGGTGAACAAGTGATGACATAAATCATGGTCCCAATAATAAGGAAAACCATTGCATCTAATAGAGAATGTCTCATTTGCACCCCTGGTGGTGAAATCTATCAAAATTAGGGTGGCCCCAAAAAGGAGGAATTTTTCAAATTGACTGTGTGTCGGTTTAAAAAGTGCTCCCCCTCTGGTCAACATATGAAATAACAAGTGTGTGTAAGAAATTGAAATGCGCCCCCTCTGGCCAAAATTCATTAAAAAATGTTTTAAAAAAATTAAAAATGTATGTAGAGACAAACTGTAATAACTTAGTAAATAATGAAGATTAAAAAACAATTACAAACAAAAAATCCCCAAAAAATAAATGAACTAAAAGCAGTCTTTTTTTTCTCACGTGTCGACTTTTTTCTCATATTCTCTCTGTTTCTGTAATATTGCAATATCGTCTCGTAAAATTATTACTTTTTTATGTAAAATTGTTACTTTTTAACGCAAAATGGTGACATTTATCATATACAATTCTGACTGTTAGTACAATATTGCCAATTTGTTTGTTGTTCTTGTAAAATAGTGACATTTTTAGAGTAAAATGATGACTTTTGTCATCATTTTGCCAAGTAAAATTCCGATTATTATTATAATATTGCCAACATTTTAAAGTTTTCTTATAAAATTGTGACTTTTGTCGATAAAAATTACGACTCTTTTCATAAAATTGCCAAAATGTTAAGCTTCCCTTGTAAAATTGTGACTGTTGAGTAAAATTCCAACTTTTATCATAATATTGCACAAATGTTCAGTTTTTCTTCAACATCTGTGAGTAAAATTACGACTTTTATTATAATTCTGCCAAAATTCTAAGTTTTTCTTGTGAAACTGTGACATTTTTCTTCTAAAATTCCAACTCATTTTTCACAACAAGCTTTTTTGCATATGCATAGTATGTATATATTATTAACGTTGTAAAAATAAATCTTTATATATCTAGAAAGGGTGGTCCTAAAGAGGTAGGCATTTTTCGGAGGTCTCAAAAAGGTAACACATACAAGAATGTGTGTATGTGTGCGGGGGAGCAATGGCTTTGCGAAGATGCATAAAATGCATGAAACAATCACCCAGTAGAGTAGGCCTTATCTACCGACCATCCAGTTTGCAATTTTCCCCCCAAATTACTTGATTGAAATCGGTTGCCATGGAAACAGCAGATCTGAGACTCGCCTGTGTGTTGGATTGTCAGCGCAGCGCATGCACATGACCTATAGGTGTCCCTAAATTATCCATGTTGCCAGACGGATGTTGTCTAATTAAAGTGTTTCCTTCCCGGGCCCCGACTCCCCCGCCGACTTATTTGTCCGTGCGTCGTGTTCTTAATTGTTTTTCATCGGCGGCCATAATCACAGCTTTTTTAATCACATGAATATTTCAGAAACGAGCTCATTATGGGCCGAGCATAGTTCACTGTGTCGCCGCGTGACACTCGCTCTTGTCATATGCACAGCCTGACTCCATTTGCATGCTTTTTTACCACCTAAAGCCATATCAATCAATCAATGTTTACTTATATATCATTCATACATACATACTGTACATGGATGCTTTAGTTCTTTGTTTTAAATGCTCAAATAGATGTCAGTTCAAGAAGGGATTTATGGTTCTTTAAAGGGAGCTGAATCTTCGTTCCCTCACAATTCTGGCTCGTTATTACAGTTAGTTTTTTTGTTTTTTTTATCAGTTCAGTTCAGTTTCAGTTTATTTGGAACATGCATACGATACAATGTAACGCATCACACAATTCCAGTTGTTTCATTACAGCACGTCCGAAAATGAGTAGGAAGAAGCAGAGTTTATTTAATCCTACCCCTTGTCATACCATAGCAAATTAATCCAGTTTCCTTGTTCTCTGTAGCAGAACAGTGAACAAATAAATAATAAATAAATAATATATCAAAGTAAGCATGCAAATATTAAATACATAAATAATCTTTGTCTCAATAAAGAAAAAGAAAAGGGTTCAAAATGTTCATCATAATTCTTGTACTTTGTGAGTATTTGTAGTTTGAACAGTCTCTTAACACTAGAAGTCCCAGCATTTTTCTGTCTACCTAGAAGACCCAGAGAGGGGTCATTTGGCCCGACGCTTTTCCCGAATACACTAATCACTCATTTTGTTATGGTAATGAGGCTGTTAGGGGCAGTTTGTCTAGGTAGACAGAAAAATTATACATGTGGGAAATGCCGAAAGGAGCAATGGCAGTGCCAGGATTGTGAGTGACTGCTCAAATGTATGTCAGTCACGTTTACATGGACATGGTTTTTCATTCTTTGTAAATATGCTTTTTTCTTTGTAAATTTTTTTTTTAAACTATTTTTGGCACACAAAAATAACAATTGCTTCTGCAACAACCCTCCACACCAAAACTGGGAAAACAGTTGCTTTTTCATTCTTTGTAAATATGTTTTGTTTTGTATTTTTTTTAACAATAAATGTCAGAGTGTTGATCCCTTCATTCTGTTGATCCTTGCAAAAACACACACAACCTACCTCAGAACTAAAGCTTGAGCTGTAAGGTCCCCTCCCCCACACAGGCTCAAGTGGCCCCCTGCCGTGTGCCACTAACAGCCACATTTTCATAACAAAAGGAGTGTCCACAGGGGGGACTAGGGGTCAAATGACCCTCTTGTGTGTTTTCTAGGTAAAAATGTCAATTGACCCTTCTCTGGGACTTCGCGTGTTAAACTGAATCATATTGGTGCTTTGTGTGATTTTTTTGGTTAATCTGTTCCATAATTTAATTCCACATACTGATATACTCAAGGTTTTAAGAGCATACAAATGTTTTAAATTAGATTTTCCTCTTAGGTTATATTTGTCCTCTTGTTGAGAAGAATTGTTGTACATTCTTGGCTAGCAGGTTATAGTTTGCTTTGTACATCATTTTAGCTGTTTGCAAATGCACCAAATCGTTGAATTTCAATAATTGTGATTTAATAAATAAAGGGCTTATATGTTCTCTTTATCCAACATTATGTATTATTCTAATTGATCTTTTTTGTAGCACAGTTAGTGAATGAAGTGTACATTTGTAGTTATTTCCCCATATTTCTACACAATACCTCAGATGTATATAAAGGTTTATTTGAAATAGGGACAGATACAGAAACATAGATATCTGAAACATTTATCCAATGTATGCATCATAGTGTTTGTAGCCAAAGCTAAACAACAACAACAACACAAATCTAACATCATCAAAAAATAGGAAAACAAAAAGAATAAGGCAAAGAAAAGTCAATAATAATGATAATAGAAATAATACAGACAAAGTGCAAACTAGATAAAAGCCAATAATAATAATAATAACAGACTAGATAAAAAAACAATTAGTAAAAATTAGTAAAAACTAAACATGCGAACACGATTGTTGCTCAACTACCCACAATTTTGTTTGTTTTTTGAAAGTGACAAGTGCAGGTATACTTTTCAAAGTGTCAGGTAGAGAGTTCCATAATTGTGCTCCTTTTATTGAAAAGGCAGTCTGGGCAAAAGATGTTCTACGGAATGGAACGCAACAGTTGCCTTTTGACGTTGCTCTGGTGGTAGATCTGCTACCACTTTGCAGTCTTGTAATTGCCTTGCAGAGCAATTGGGGAGCAGAGTTATCCAAGCATTTAAAAACCAGTTTGACTGTGTGTAACAAAATAAAATTGGTAAAACTTAAAATATTGTATTTGGTTAAAATATGGTAACACTAGTGAGCAGTAGAGAATATGAAGTGATTTTTGGTCTAGAACATGTTTTGCTTTATTCATTATTGACGTGTTTCTTGCTACCTTATGTTGTATAATTTTTACATGAGATTTCCAATTCATTTTATCATCTATTATTACACCCAAAAATGTGTTTTCTTTTACCCTTTCAATATTTACTCCGTCTATCTGTATTTGTATTTGACTTTCTCTTCTACTGTTACCAAATAGCATTATTTTAAGTCTTACTGAGATTCAAAGATAGTCTGTTTTTGTCAAACCATCTTTTTAACTTGTTAATTTCTTCTGTTATTTGTATTATCTTCTGTGTTCTCTCCTGAACAAAATGTTGTAGTATCATCTGCAAATAATACTAACTTTAAGTCCTTTGTAACTTTACAAATGTCATTTATATAGAGATCGAATAATTTTGGTCCGAGTATTGCTCCCTGAGGTAATCAAGGTAACAATCGCTAGTAGGGCTGCACGATTATTTGACATTGAGGTTTTAATTAGTGCGGTAACGTAACCACCAGATTTAGCGGTTGTTGTTGTTTTATCCACCGTCACCGCCATTTGAGTGACAGACATGATCGGCAATGAGAATTGTCGAGACCCGCGTTTCTTCGTCTCTCGCTTCAAACAGGGAGAAAGAGGTCTCACTCTGCGCGTATATTTAAGAGTAGAATTAACTGAACGCAGTGAGCCCTCTTTTCACTCATCCACAATCTTTGTCTCGGTCGGCGGAGCCCAAGACCGCCCGCTTTACTCACACAGAGGAAGTAGTAGTCGGAAGTTGCGCAAAGTAACAAAAGTTAGGAGGTAAAAATGTGATTACAAATCCAAACGTCCCGATGTGATATTTCAGCTTCAAACCGGATGGGGCAATATGAGCCCATCAACCGGACGAACGAGTTAGAATGCGGTGATCACGCGATGGCAACAAACAAAAAGACTTCTGACCTAGTTTTTCCAAATGGGAAAGAAAATGCACTTTAAGATGTTCAATATGTATTTAGGTTCAAATTTTGCGTACATAAATGGGTTTATTTTATTTTTGTTTATTTACAGTATTTAGGATAACAGTTATTTACCTTTCAGTTACAGTGCAATGATAAACAATTATACAGTAATGAGAAATACAAGTTTGAGTTTATTTGGAACATGCAAACATCCAACATGATCCATCACAATTTCCAGTTTCTCTTTTCAACATGTTCGAAAAGGAGTAGGAAGAAGCAGAGCTCATTTAATCCTACCCCTTTTCTTTTACATAACAGTTGCTAAAACTTGTGTTCACTTCCTGTTCTCAATTTATTCACAATATACTGCATAAGTAATCACAATGAAAATAAATAAATAAATAATAATTGGTGAAGTAAGTTATATTTCATATGATGAGATGAGTAAGATTATTTTGAGAATGAATGAATAGATAAAGTTGATATCCTTTAAAATGGGTACTTGCATTATTATTATATATCATGATTACATTACTTTATGAACACTATAGTTTTTAGGGGTTATTTATTCAGTTTATGAGCATGATGTAGACAAAATAACTGAGTCTGTGTGCATCAAGCCAAATACTGTATGAGTTAAAGTAAATTATTGCATGTTGTTCTGAGTGGCATGGTGAGACAAGAATATGTTGGCATGTCTTCTTTCATTTATTATTTTTATAGTTTTATGCATTTTTATGTATAAAAAACGAATCACTATGGCAAATTTGGAGTGGAAAATCGCAATTAGCGGTAGTTTTTTTCTCAAAATTGTGCACACCTAATCATTAGTATCAGTTATACGTTAAGATGTTGATCGGAATGATTTAATTTACACAAATATTACTCTATTAGTGGGAATTATTCTGAAATATTGGTTATAATTGTATTTCTTGGTGTGTTTTCATTGGAAATATTCCATAAGGCGTTGCCATATTTTCATGATTTAGCAGTGACATAACAAGTTTGAATGTTTCCTTACCTAAAAAGTAGAATTTTAGCAATATACAAAAAAAAAATACAGTCATATAAGAATTAAATGCATTATTTGACATAAAAAGTATGAATAAAACTTAAAAAATAGGACCTAATAAAAATGTGAGTACAATATTGTATTATCATACCTGGTGTGTGTACTAACACTGTTGAGATTAATGAAACTGAAAAGTGCATCTAAATATTACTAAATGAAATAAAAAATTAATACAGTTAGAAAATAATAGTGACTTTTGAAAATGCATGTATTTCTGCTAAATGTTACGGAACAAAACTTTAAAAATTGTTTCATATTATGTAAAAAAAAATGTTGTTTTTCATTTAAAAAAAAAGAAAAAAGTACAAGCCCCAAAACCAGTGAAGTTGGCACGTTGTGTAAATGGTAAATAAAAACTAAATACAATTATTTACAAATCCTTTTCAACCTATGTTCAATTGAATAGACTGCAAAGTCAAGATACTTAACGTTCGAACTGGAAAACTTTATTTTTTGCAAATATGAGCTCATTTGGAATTTGATGCCTGCAACATGTTTCAAAAAAGCTGGCACACGTGGCAAAAAAGACTGAGAAAGTTGAGAATCTACGGTCCGTAATATCATCAAAAGGTTCAGAGAATCTGGAGATATCGCTAAACCTAAGCGATGATTTTATGGACTTTCGATCCCTCAGGCGGTACTGCATCAAAAAGTGACATTAGTGTGTAAAGGATATCACCACGTGGGCTCAGGAACACTTCAGAAAACCACTGTCAGTAACTCGAGGTCGTCGCTACGTCTGTAAGTGCAAGTTAAAACTCTACTATGCAAAGCCAAAACCATTTATCAACAACACCCAGAAACGCTGCCAGCTTCGCTGGGCTCGACCCAGCTCATCTAAGATGGACTGATGCAAAGTTAAAAAGTATGCTGTGGTCTGACGAGTCCACATTTCTAATTGTTTTTGGAAACTGTGGACGTTGTGTCCTTTGAACAAAGAGGAAAAGAACCATCCGGACTGTGCTAGGCGCAAAGTGTAAAAGCCAGCATGTGTGATGGTATGGGGGTGTATTAGTGCCCAAGACATGGGTAACTTACACATCTGTGAAGGCACCATTAATGCTGAAAGGTACATACAGGTTTTAGGGCAACATGTGTTGCCATCCAAGCAAAGTTATTATGGACGCCCCTGCTTATTTCAGCAAGACAATGCCAAGCCATGTGTTACAACAGCGTGGCTTCATAGTGTGGCACGATATCAATCGTAAAATACGACAACGGAGACCCTGGACTGTTGAACAACTTAAGCTGTACATCAAGCAAGAATGGGAAAGAATTGCACCTGAAAAACTTCAAAAATGTGTCTCCTCAGTTCCCAAACGTTTACTGAGTGTTGTTAAAAGGAAAGGCCACAGTGGTAAAAATGCCCCTGTGACAACTTTTTTGCAATGTGTTGCTGCCATTAAATTCTAAATTAATGATTATTTAAAAAAATAATAATAATAAGTTTCTCAGTTGGAACATTACATATCTTGTCTTTGCATTCTATTCAATTGAATATAAGTTGAAGAGGATTTGCAAATCATTGTATTCTTTTTTTATTTACGAATTACACAGCGTGCCAACTTCACTGGTTTTGGGTTTTTTAAATCCAAATGACTCATTTTCTAGTCCAGTTGCCAGTCGGGTGCAGAATGGGAAATTGTCGACGCTAAATTTGCATGTGGATAAAAAACTGCTCACAACTGGAAATCGGTTCCCGTCGTTCACCTAAAAGAGCCGTTGCAAAGACTTGATTTGCTGGCGAACGTCACATCTCTCATGCCAGTGCAACAGGACTGTGATGCGATGAATAAATAACACCCAAAACTGGGATCTTAGCCAATATTTTTTCTGCCTGCAGCATGACCTCGGGCTCAGGGAGCACATGCAAAGCACTTACCCACACATCAACAGTCACATGTACTGATTTTGGAAAAACACTGTCTTCCATCTTTTGTGTCACCCGTTGGACTTCTTTGTCGTTTTGTCTTGTAGGTCTTCCAGCCTTGGTTGTGGCAGTGTCAGTCGGGTTCACCAGAGCTAGAGGCTACGGCACAGCAAGCTAGTGAGTACCATGGCCTCTTCATTTTCACCTTGTTGCTTCGTGCACATTTTTACATAATGCGCATGGAAGTATGACACCTAAATGACACTTCAGTGAGTGTGAGGCACACTTACTTACTGCACTGATCTACTGGCCACTGCATTTAACCAGCCACTGCATTTAACCAGTAAATATAATTAATCAGTAAAAAATATATTTAAACAGGAATACAAATTTTAAAAAAATCTTATTTTGCGCTGTAATAGCCAAAAAATCCTACATGTTGGTGGCGAAACAGCAGTTTTTTAATGTTTTATTTTATGTGAATGCCCAAAAATGTAGTTATTGCAAGCATATTGTTCCTAAATTTTCCCTGCATTAATGCGATAAAGTGCGTTTTATCGGATTACACGATTAATCAAACAAACGAATCGATAGATTACTCGATTACTAAACTAATGGATAGCTACCGTCCTATATGCCGCCCTCTTATGACTTTTGGCACGTAATGATTTAAACTACTGTACGCACGTACGTAACACTTGCATGTACATTAGCTCTGGGTGTTGTTGGCTACTGATAGCGATTAGGACAGCTAACGTTAGCTATCATTAAATGGATATTCTACCATCACAATAACATGACTGTAATATTTTCACACAAATGCAATTTTATTCAGGAACACTTGAATGTACGTGAATTACCATGAATTGATTAACGTGGACCCCGACTTAAACAAGTTGAAAAACTTATTGGGGTGTTACCATTTAGTGGTCAATTGTACGGAATATGTACTGTTCTGTGCAATCTACTAATAAAAGTCTCAATCAATCAATCAATCAATCAAAACGTAACTTATTTGCACAAAACTTGCCAACGGTTTTATCCAAAGTTCAGTTGGATACATTTTGAAGTCAACATTTCTGCCATATAACCGCCGTACATTGGCAGTTAACGTAAAGGACCAGGTGCAATCAAAATAAATTGTCTGATTAATCTGCGTTCATTAATGATTACCGTATTTTCCGGACCATAGGGCGCACCGGATTCTTTCTTTCTTTCTTTCTTTCTTTCTTTCTTTCTTTCTTTCTTTCTTTCTTTCTTTCTTTCTTTCTTTCTTTCTTTCTTTCTTTCTTTCTTTCTTTCATGTTTATTTCGAATATGTAGACAAAACAAAAACAAACAAATTTTGCAAAAAACAACAAAAAAGCCATTCAAGAATTAATAACAAAAACAATAATAATAATAATAATAATAATAATAGTAATAATAAAAAGCAAGAAGAAACAAGAAATGAAAATAAACATTAATGTAAACATATCCGAAAAGGAGTGAGAAGAAGTAAAAACTTATGTACTCCCACCCCTCTTATTACTTACTGTATATTTAATAATAATAATAATAATAATAGTATATAAAAATGTTATGTTATATAAATACATATACATATATAAGTATGAACATATATATATATATATATATATATATATATATATATATATATATATATATATATATATATATATATATATATATATATATATATATATATATATCTACAACATACATTTAACAAGTAACTATGAATGTGACACAACAGCGTGTATACATAGTATACATATACATACACATACAAACCTACTGACTCTTAGTGCAGTTCACTATATCCTGTGAACAATATATTTTTGTACATTCTTTTAAAAACATAAGGCACACTACCGATGAATGGTTATCTTTTTTCATACAAAAGGCGCACTGGATTATAGGGCGCATTAAAGGAGTCATATTATGATTTTTTTTCTAAATGTAAAAGACTTCTTTGTGGTCTATATAACATGTGATGGTGGTTCTTTGGTCAAAATGTTGCATAAATGATGTTTTACACATCATCTTCAAGTCGCTTTCTGACAGTCTCTTCAGGATGTGCCGTTTTGTGGGCGGTCTTATTTACGTGGCTCACCTTCGACAGCGTCTTCTCCCCGTTATCTTTGCTGTAGCGGTGTAGCGTGCAAGGACGGGAGTGGAAGAAGTGTCAAAAGATGGAGCTAACTGTTTTAATGACATTCACACTTTACTTCAATCAATAACAGAGCAGCATCTCCTCAACCGGAAACAACAAAAAGGCCGGAAATGTGTCCGACCGGAACTCTCTAATAACTAAAGTTCCTTGGGTGTAAACTCACTACACCGGTATGTTTTAGTGTTTTCATGGCGAGTTTACTGACAGATATAAGTAAGAACTTCACACTACTTTATATTAGAAATGGCAACAGCAGAGGATGAATGTCACATAACAAGAAGATAGAGAAAAAGAAGAAGCTTTTCGACTACGGTGTTGGCACCAACTACCGTATTTTTCGGAGTATAAGTCGCTCCGGAGTATAAATTGCACCGGCCGAAAATGCATATTAAAGAAGGAAAAAAACATATTTAAGTCGCACTGGAGTATAAATCGCATTTTTGGTGGAAATGTATTTGATAAAAGCCAACACCAAGAATAGACATTTGAAAGGCAATTTAAAATAAATAAAGAATTGTGAACAACAGGCTGAATAAATGTACGTTATATGACGCATAAATAACCAACTGAGAACGTGCCTGGTATGTTAACTTAAGAGTCATTCAAATAACTATAACATATAGAACATGCTATACGTTTACCAAACAATCTGTCACTCCTAATCGCTAAATCCCATGAAATCTTATACGTCTAGTCTCTTACGTGAATGGGCTAAATAATATTATTTGATATTTTATGCTAATGTGTTAATAATTTCACACATAAGTCGCTCCTGAGTTTAAGTCGCACCAGTCGGCCAAACTATGAAAAAAACTGCGACTTATAGTCCGAAAAATACGGTACTAAGGCGGACGCGCGCAAATTTTCAGGATTTTTTTTCCCAAATACAGATCAGCAGGTACCAGAAGGTAAGAAAAGTTGCTTTTGCATAATATTGTGAAACAAAACGCCAGATAATGTCTTACCTTATACACACACCATAATAATACTCGTATATTGAAGCACAGTACAATCCATCAAGCGGTGAGGCTTCATAGCTTACCAGAGTCGTTTTGATAGATTTTTGAGCGCTGTTTGTTATGTTCGATATTTTCAATGGAACATATAAAATGTTGGTGTTGTTTACTTGAATCATATTGCCATCATAGTGCAGTCTACATGTATCTCTTATGTTTGACTGCCATCTACTGGTCACACTTATCATTACACCATGTACCAAATAAAATTGCTTCGAGGTCGGTAAGCAAAACCAGAATTATTCCGTACATTAGGCGCACCGGGTTATAAGGTGAATTGCCGAGTTTTGAGGGAGAAAAAAAATGATTTTAAGTGCGTTATAGTCAAGAAAATACGGTAATAGTGGTGTAAAAAAACATACATTTTCTTATGAATTGCAATATCTTATTCTTAATTATATAGTTGATGTAGATGATCATATCTGCTGTACAGATTTACTTTAATAAAGATATGTGTGGCATACTTCTTTTGTTGCCTTATTTGTATTTGACTTTATTAAATGTTTGGGTAGAATTGTATTAAACAAAACCAGTCTTATTTCAAGTAATATAGAAATGTATCACAGCCGTTTATCTACTTTATAGAGGAATGTAGTCAATTATAAAACCGGCACCCAATGTTATTAAAAACTATTGATTTTGAAAGGGGAATTGTTTTGAATGGAGAATCGATTCTGAATGTAATTGTTACCCCCAAGAATCGAATCGTGCCCAAAGATTGACAGCCCAAATTTTTAATGTAATAACTTGTTTGTGAGTGTCCGCCCTGAGATCGGTAGGTTGTGGAGTCATACCAAAGACTTTAAAAATGGGACCCATTACCTCCCTGCTTGGCACTCAGCATCAAGGGTTGGAATTGGGGGTTAAAATCACCAAAAATGATTCCCGGGCGTGGCCACCGCTGCTGCTCACTGCTCCCCTCACCTCCCAGGGGGTGATCAAGGGTGATGGGTCAAATGCAGAGGACACATTTCCCCACACCTAGTGTGTGTGTGACAATCATTGGTACTTTAACTTTACGAATCGCATGCATTAACGCTTTTTGACAACTCTAGATGTAATACACTTTTCCACCACTTGTGGCAGTGATTTGTCAATCAGTTGGCTGAGTAACGCATGACAAGCTCCAACAATCAGAAAAAAAAGTAATGCAGAAGTTCAATTCATTAATTAAATTAATTTCTAAATTATTTTTTAATTTTCCATTGTGCTGGTTTATGTAATAATAATTTGTACGTAAAAACGTGCGTTGGCTTTGTTTGTTGTTAGCTAACGATAGCAATCTGACTAGCTAACGTTGGCCATTATTGAATGTCTATTCTGTCACAACATGACTGCAAATTGTCACTTCTCTGAGACTGCTTTTGTGTACGACACAGCGCTGAGTGACAAGCCTGAACGCCCGACCATTTCCTCAGGTTGACAAGCAATTTTTATTCAATATGAATAATAATTGTGAAAAATAAAACGGCCCGTGACCAGATAAGAAGCAATCACACTGCTGACGAGAAAACATAATTAGTTTGTATTTGTCTTGAAAACAAAAATGAGACGTCGTCGACCATATCGGGACGGTTTTGTTTTGCCACGCTTTGTTTCCGGTGGCTCGCCAATTTGGACAGGACTCACGTTCACGGAGGGCGTTCGAGAATAAAAAATGATCCGTAACGCCGCACTCTACTTCAACTCATGCTTTCCAGATGGCGTTTAAACCATGGAGAGGTTCAATAAGGAGACATCAAATGGAAGAGAGGAGTAACATTTATTGTGATTGAATGAAAATGGCAATTAGAACGAAGCCTTCCCCTGCAGCAATGCATCTTCATTAGAGGCAAATAGGCGGGGGGTGGAATCCTCTCAGAGTGCAATGTTGGAACAGAGGCAGCCGGCGGAAGCTTGCATACACGCGGCATCTCCGTAGTGACAAAGTTTTCAGCTGCAAAGAAGGATGTGTAACTGGTGTCCATTTTGTCTTTCAGCTGCTGGTTATCCCTGGAGGGAGGTCTGCTGTATGCCTTTGTTGGACCTGCAGCTGTCATAGTTTTGGTGAGTCTGTGCCTCCTTTATTTGGACTGCAAATCACACTTCACCATATTGTATACCTTCACAAATCAGTGGCCTAGTGGTTAGAGTGTCCGCCCTAAGATCGGTAGGTTGTGAGTTCGAACCCCGGCCGAGTCATACCAAAGACTATAAAAATGGGAGCCATTACCTCCCTGCTTGGCACTCAGCATCAAGGGTTGGAATTGGGGGTTAAATCACCAAAAATTATTTCCCGGGCGCGGCCACCGCTGCTGCTCACTGCTCCCCTCACCTCCCAGGGGGTGATCAAGGGTGATGGGTCAAATTCAGAGAATAATTTCGCCACACCTAGTGTGTGTGTGACTATCATTGGTACTTTAACTGTAATATCAACATGAGGTAAGGTTGTACGGTATACCGCTACTAGTATAGTATCGAATCATATGAATATGAATCAAAAACGGTACTATACTCTGTTTGAAAAGTACCGGTTCGCCATATTTTGGTTTTTTTACAGGCATGACTGCACGTCGTCATCCCGTCATGACATTGCTGGTTTTACGAGCACAGGAGCATGTTCGGCAGCGCACAATCACAGAGTACTTACAAGCAGACACAGTGTGTAGACAGAAAAGGGAGAATTGACTCATTTTTGGCCTAAAAAGTAAAGATAAAGGTGAAGTTATAACACTGAGACAACCTCAGGAAGAGGTGCTTTAAGACATGGCTAGCTAGTTAGCGGCTAATGTCCATCCGCAGTCGGCAGTGTTTTAGCTACTTCTAAATCACTAATCCTCGCCTCCATGGCGACAAATAAGATCAGTTTCTTTCAAGTATCATTATCACTGCAGGACGAGGAATAGCTAAACACAGGAGGATACAATAGCTCACCGGCATCACCGCTAACAAGCTAGCGCTCCTAAATGTAAACAAATGCCATGAGTGGATCTACACCTGACATCTACTGTAATGATACCAAGTACAAAAGCGTATCTTGTCGATACTACTATGATTACAGCAATATTTTTTATCGTCACAAAATATTTTTTCTTTTAAAAAAAATAAATCATATTATATTTATAAACTCAGGAAATACGTCCCTGGACACATGAGAACTTAAATTGTGACCTATGTACGATCCTGTAACTACTTGGTATCAGATTGATACCTACATTTGTGTTATCATCCAAAACTAATGTAAAGTATCAAACGACAGAAGAATAAGTGATTATTGCATTTTAACAGAAGTGTAGATAGAACATGTTAAAAGAGAAAGTAAGCAGATATTAACAGTAAATGAACAAGTAGATTAATATTCGATTTTTACAGCTTGTCCTTTATAATGTTGACAAAATAATAGAATGATGAATGACACAATATGTTACTGCATATGTCAGCAGACTAATTAGGAGCCTTTGTTTGCTTACTTACTACTAAAAGACAAGTTGTCTAGTATGTTCACTATTTTATTTAAAGACAAACTTGCAATAAGAAACATATTTTTAATGTACCCTCAGATTTTTTGTTAAAATAAAGCCAATAATGCTATTTTTTGTGGTCCTCTGTATTTAGAAAAATTATCGAAATACTGTTTGATGCGGGTAACGGTGCCAAAATATTGGCAATATTTTGTGGCAATTCCAACCGAAAGTAGCACTTTCCATTATTGTCAGCAGACTGCATTGCAAAATGATTAACCTCCCACCTTCCTCTCATGCGAGATCCACTCAGGAATGGGGCCGTATGAATCCATTCCCTAATTTAAATCAGTTGAAATCAATTACATTTGTGCTTACCCCCTCCAAAAAACACCACCATTTTAACGTGTAACGTGCCTTTTAAAAAGAAAAATACACTTTTAGATAGGAAATATTGTATGGAACACAATACACTAAAATGTAGTATAAACAACTACAGTAGTTAAACAAAGTATAATGTACACCATTGGAGAGTGGACCTGTACAGTTTCTACACACAGCTGCTCCTCTGTCATACACACTATCGGCAGCTTATCCACATTTTCATGGATAAATGTCCACCATTTTGATACTTAACGTCCTTGGTTGGCGTCACCGACTCATTCTGCGTCAGTATGGTGCAGCTTAGGATGTATTGATATTAGAGATGTCCTGCTTATGCTTTAAAATGTAATATTGGAAATTATCGGTATCGATTTCAACCCCCCGATTTTCCCGGGAGACTCCCGAATTTCAGTGCCCCTCCCGAAAATCTCCCGCGGCAACCATTCTCCCGAATTTCTCCCGATTTCCACCCGGACCACAATATTGGGGGCGTGCCTTAAAGGCACTGCCTTTAGCGTCCTCTACAACCTGTCGTCACGTCCGCTTTTCCTCCATACAAACAGCGTGCCCAGTCACATAATATATTTACACACACACAAGTGAATGCAATCCATACTTGAACAACAGTCATACAGGTCACACTGAGGGTGGCCGTATAAACAACTTTAACACTGTCACAAATATGCGCCACACTGTGAACCCACACCAAACAAGAATGACAAACACATTTCGGGAGAACATCCGCACCGTAACACAACATAAACACAACAGAACAAATACCCAGAACCCCTTGCAGCACTAACTCTTCCGGGACGCTACAATATACACCCCCCGCTACCATCAAACCCCCTCCCCCCCAAAACCCTGCCCACCTCAACCCCGACCC
This sequence comes from Entelurus aequoreus, assembly GCF_033978785.1. Lineage (NCBI taxonomy): Eukaryota > Metazoa > Chordata > Actinopteri > Syngnathiformes > Syngnathidae > Entelurus > Entelurus aequoreus. Next base: position 41,252,509 of record NC_084750.1, read on the forward strand.
CCCCAGCGGGGCATCACGACAAAATTAGGCATAATAATATGTTAATTCCACGACTGTATATATCGGTATCGGTTGATATCGGAATCGGTAATTAAGAGTTGGACAATATCGGAATATTGGATATAGGCAAAAAAGCCATTATCGGACATCTTTAATTGATATCATTCTTGTTCCAAGCTCCCGCACATTGAGCACCTTTTGTGTAATCGTGCTAACAAACCAGCAAGCGTTGCAATAAAAATCTCAATTATGGTGGCAGTGAGCAGTGTGTTTTATCACTGCACAACTACATCTCCATCTTGTTGCCTGCTGCATGTGGCTCCTTCTATGACCGGGTTATTTTTCCAGTGGGACTCGCGGGATGTTTTTTGTTTTTCTTTCCCAGCATTCATCCTTGCCGAACACTGAAATAGAGCTTAGTATTTACTCCCCCTGCTATTATTGTTGTGGATTTGTTTATGCACGAGTATTTCCTGTCAGACATAAGCGCTCATCTGTCTACATTGCCAGCAGGTGCTCGTTGGTGCACAAGGCATGCAAGCAGACTATGTTGAATATGTGTGATTAGCTATTTTCTAAATTGCCTTCAAAGTGCTGCGCGGTCGGGAAAGCAATAATTTACAGTGGAACCTAGATTTAAGCAACTTAAACAGGGTTCCTAAATCAAAAAAATATGTACTGTATTTTTCAGACTAAAAGGCGCTCTTAAAATCCTTTCATTTTCTCAAAACTCGACAGCGCGCCTTATAACCCGGTGCGCTTAATGTACAGAATAATTTCAGTTGTGCTTACCAACCTCAAAGCTATTTTATTTGGTACATGGTGAAATGATAAGTGTGACCAGTAGATGTCAGTCATACATAAGAGATACATGTAGACTGCAATATGATGGCAGTCGCACATAAGAGGTATGTCTAGACTGCAATATGACTCAAGTAAACAACACCAACATTTTATATGTTCCATTGAAAATACAGAACATTACACACGGCGCTCAGAAATCTATCAAAATGTTTTAGTACAACTTTGGTAAGCTATGAAGCCGCACCGCTTGATGGATTGTACTGTGCTTCAACATAGGAGTATTATTATGGTGTGTGTATAAGGTAAGACATATTATCTGGCGTTGTGTTTCGCAATATTATGCAAAAGCAACTTTTCTTACCTTCTGGTACCTGCTGATCTGTATTTGGGATCTGCATAAGTCCTGAAAATGTGCGCACGTCCGCTTTTGTAGTCGATAAGCTTCTTATTTTTCTCTTATCTTCTTGTTATGGGACATTCATCCTCCACTGTTGCCATTTCTAATATAAAGTAGTGTAAAGTTCTTACTTATATCAGTCAGTAAACTCGCCATGAAAGCGCTAAAACATACCGGTGTAGTGAGTTTACATTATTCACCCAAGGAACTTTAGTTATTAAAGAGTTCCGGTCGGACGGTTTTTCACGGGACACATTTCCGGCATGGTTGTTTCCGGCTGCTCCGTTATTGATTGAAGTAAAGTCTCAATGTCATTAAAACAGTTAGCTCCATCTATTGACACTTCTTCCACTCCCGTCCTTGTACGCTACACCGCTACAACAAAGATGTAATGAGGAGAAGACGCCGTCGAAGGTGAGCCACGTAAATAAGACCGCCCACAAAACGGCACATCCTGAAGAGACTGTCAGAAAGCAGCTTGAGGATTATGTGTAAAACATCATCTATGCAACATTTTGACCAAAGAACCACCATTACATGTTATGTAGACCATAAGGAAGTGTTTTAGAAATAATAGAAGTAATAATATGACTCCTTTAATGCACCTTATAATCCGGTGCGCCTTTTGTATCAAAATAGACCTGACTAGACCCGCTAATCGGCAGTGCGCTTTATAATCCGGTGCGCCCTATGGGCCGGAAAATACGCTGTATGTAAAATTCTCCAACACAAACATGTAAACATGAATGATGCCCATTTTTTTGTAAAAGTTCAAACACAATTCTAAGCGCTATACCAGTGGATTTCAAACTTTTTTCGCCAAGTACCACCTCAGAAAAAAATTGTCTCTCCAAATACCACCACAGTGACCAACATTACAATACAGTAGCGTAGTAGGCTCAAGTATTCATTAAAAACAAGATAGGGGTTTTATTTAAGAAGTATATTTATTATTTTGGCCGCTGTAACATTACACACAGTTAAAACAGTAACACCGTGTTTAAATATAGGAAAATAAAACACAAATTTCATCTAGTGATTCTTTGGCGTAGCACCAGATGTCTGTGTACCACTATCACAGTTTGCGCTCTGCAGTGCTGTTTATCAGGGGTTCTGAGAGGCCTGGGGCCCTCTCATATATTCACACTGAATTAGTAATCTTACTCTTTGTATTCAATAATTATATAAATAAATAAATGATAAATGGGTTATACTTGTATAGCGCTTTTCTACCTTCAAGGTACTCAAAGCGCTTTGACAGTATTTCCACATTCACCCATTCACACACACATTCACACACTGATGGCGGGAGCTGCCATGCAAGGCGCTACCAGCACCCATCAGGAGCAAGGGTGAAGTGTCTTGCCCAAGGACACAACGGACATGACTAGGATGGTAGAAGGTGGGGATTGAACCCCAGTAACCAGCAACCCTCCGATTGCTGGCACGGCCACTCTACCAACTTCGCCACGCCGTCCCCTTATCTAGTCAACTTGCAGTTTACAACCTTGTCAAATGATATAAAAGCATGTGTTAATCATAAACATTATTCTTGATTTAACACAGAGCTTAGGCTTAGGTCAGGCTGATTGGAAAAATAAGTACTAACCAAAAATACTGCATAAGAAGAGACTCATAAATAACTGACAAAAAATATATATTTACATACGATCATCCATCCATCCATCCATTTTCTACCGCTTGTCCCTTTCGGGGTCGCGGGGGTGCTGGAGCCTATCCCAGCTGCATACGGGCGGAAGGCGGTGTACACCCTGGACAAGTCGCCACCCTGCTGATTATGTTGTGCTAAAATAAGAGTGGGTGGTAGGGTTGTCCCGGTACAAAATATAGTTCGCTACTTTTTGGTGCTTTTCTAAATAAAGGGGACCACAAAAATGGCATTTTTGGCTTTATATTAACAATAAATCTTAGGGTACATTAAACATATGTTTCTTATTGCAATCAAATAACAATTTTGTCCTTAAATAATACAGTGAACAAACTAGACAACTTGTCTTTTAGTAGTAAGTAAACAAAGGCTCCTAATTTTCTGCTGACGTATGCAGTAACCTATTGTGTCATTTCTTATTCTATTATTTTGTCAAAATTATGAGGGACAAGCTGTAAAAATTGATTATTATTTTGCTTGTTCATTTACTGTTAATATCTGCTTACTTTCTGTTTCAACATGTTCTATCTACACTTCTGTTAAAATGTAATAATCACTTATTCTTCTGTTGTTTGGATACTTTGCATTAGTTTTGGATGATACCACAAATTTAGGTATCGATCCCGATACCAAGTAGTTACAGGATCATACATTGGTCATATTCAAAGTCCTCATGTGTCCAGGGACATATTTACTGAGTTTATAAACATAATATGAATTTTAAAAAAGGAAAAAAGAATTTGTGATGATAGAAAATATTGATGTAATCACAGTAGTGTCGACTAGATACACTATTGTACGTGCTATCATTACAGTGGATGTCAGGTGTAGATCCACCCATGGCATTTGTTTACATTCAGGGGTGATAGCTTGCTGTTAGCGGTTAGCTATGGTATCCTCCTAGGGTGTGTTGTGAAGCATGTTTAGCTATTCCTCGTCCTGTAGTGATAATAATACTTGTAAGAAATGTACTTTATTTGTTGCCATGGAGGTGAGGATTAGTGATTTAGAAGTAGCTATAACACTGTCGATGGCGGATGGATGTTTACTGCTAGCTAACTAGCCATGTTTTAAAGCACCTCTTCCTGAGGGAGTTTCAGTGTTATAACTTCACCTTTATCTTTACTTTTTAGGCCAAAATGCGTCCATTCTCCCTTTTCTGTCTACACACTGTGTCTGCTTGTAAGTACTCTGTGATTGTGCGCTGCCGAACATGCTCCTCTGCTCGTAAAACCAGCACTGTCATAACAAGACTACATGCCGTCATGCCAGTGAAAAAAAAAAGGGGAACCGGTACTTTTCAAACAGAGTATGGTACCGTTTTTAATTCATTAGTAGCGCAATGCTATACTAGTACCGGTATACCGTAAAACCCTAGTGTGTAGTGTGTATTATATAAACAAAAAGACTCAGTGAGCAAGTGTAATGCTCGATCGTCCAGTTTGTAGTCAAGAGACAGAAGGAACTCAAACACATTTCTTGACATCCAAATCGCTGCCGTTGTGTCCTTGGGCAGGACACTTCACCCTTGCCCCCGGTGCCGCTCACACTGGTGAATCAATGATGAATAGGTGGTGGTCGGAGGGGCTGTAGGCGCAAACTGGCAGCCTCACTTCCGTCAGTCTACCCCAGGGCAGATGTGGCTACAAATGTAGCTTACCACCACCAGGTGTGAATGAATGATGGGTTCCCACTTCTCTGTGAGCGCTTTGAGTATCTGATAATAGAAAAGCGCTATATAAAATCTAATCCATTATTATTTTATGACATTTAAGCTGGATGTGTTTATTGACACGTAAACGCGGCACAATGGAGTGACGTCAGACGGCAACCAGAGACCTGTCAGTCACAGCGGATGCTATCTTGCTGCAAAGCAACTTCATGGATTATTATATTACACCTCAGTGTTTCCCCTTTTTTGAGTGGATTAATATTGGACTGTGGATTAATGGATCGCTCGGAGGAAGGTTGACAAAACGTGCGTGACTTTGAGGAGGAAATATTATTGCGTTACGAATGAGGCCATTGTGTGGTGTTGCTCCCTTATTTGTCATTATTCAAAGTTGATCTTAATGCAAAGCAGTGGCAGCTGAACTGAATGTGACAGCGTGTCACACTAAAGTCGGTCAGCTGGAACAAAACATACAGATAGCATTGTTAGTCCAGAATCTTCCACCGGTCTAATTGGGAATCTGTAACAAAATAATACCCTAATTACAACTGAGTACCGCTGTAGCTAGGGATGTCCGATAATGGCTTTTTTGCCAATATCCGATATGCCAGTATTGTCCAACTCTTAATTACAGATTCCGATATCAACCGATACCGATATATACAGTGGTGGAATTAACACATTATTATGCCTAATTTTGTTGTGATGCCCCGCTGGATGCATTAAACAATGTAACAAGGTTTTCCAAAATAAATCAGCTCAAGTTATGGAAAAAAAAGCCAACATGGCACTGCCATATTTATTATTGAAGTCACAAAGTGCATTCTTTTTTTTAACATGCCTCAAAACAGCAGCTTGGAATTTGGGACATGCTCTCCCTGAGAGAGCATGAGGAGGTTGAGGTTGGGGGGGGGCGGGGGGGGGTGTATATTGTAGCGTCCCGGAAGAGTTAGTGCTGCAAGGGGTTCTGGGTATTTGTCCTGTTGTGTTTATGTTGTGTTACGGTGCGGATGTTCTCCCGAAATGTGTTTGTCATTCTTGTTTGGGACGGCGTGGCGAAGTTGGTAGAGTGGCTGTACCAGCAATCGGAGTGTTGCTGGTTACTGGGGTCCAATCCCCACCTTCTACCATCCTAGTCACGTCCGTTGTGTCCTTGGGCAAGACACTTCACCCTTTGCCTCTGATGGCTGCTGGTTAGCGCCTTGCATGGCAGCTCCCGCCATCAGTGTGTGAATGTGTGTGTGAATGGGTAAATGTGGAAATACTGTCAAAGCGCTTTGAGTACCTTGAAGGTAGAAAAGCGCTATACAAGTATAACCCATTTATCATTTATTTATTTGTTTGGTGTGGGTTCACAGTGTGGCGCATATTTGTAACAGTGTTAAAGTTTTTTATACGGCTACCCTCAGTGTGACCTGTATGGCTGTTGACCAAGTATGCATTGCATTCACTTGTGTGTGTGAAAAGCTGTATATATTATGCGATTGGGCTGGCACACAAAGGCAGTGCCTTTAAGGTTAATTGGCGCTCTGTACTTCTCCCTATGTCCGTGTACACAGCGGCGTTTTAAAAAGTCATACATTTTACATTTTGAAACCGATACCGATAATTTCCGATATTACATTTTAAAGCATTTATCGGCCGATAATATCGGCAGTCCGATATTATCAGACATCTCTAGCTGTGGCCCATACGAACCACGAAACACATATTTTTGAGGGGTGAAAGATCAACTTTCTATGTAATAACAAAGCCAAAACAACAACTAGCTGAACGGTCCTTATTTACAGCCGCCCGGCCGACACGCACACACAGTCACCAGCCAAAGTTTATACCACAAAAGACTAAGGCTATGTCTACACTAAGCCATATAACCCCTTAAACGAATAATTATTTAGCCTAAGCCCCGTTTCAGCCACACTAAACCAGCGTTTAAAGTCCCCCTCCTCGGACACATTTTTACACGGGTAAGTGCGCCATGTAGCTCTGTATGGACTCATTGATCGTTTACAAACTGAGTTCGGAGAGGAAGTGACGCCAGAAAGACCGCGCCCCACACAGGAAGTGACGTCAGAAAGAAGGCGCCACAGCCAGCTTCATAATAAAGCGGTTTCGTAACTCGGAGCTAACCACTGGAAATATAGAGGCGAGTCATCCAGACATGCCTGTGTTTCTCCTTCCGTCTGTACAGACGCTTGTGGAAATCACACATGAATACCTAAAGAGAAAGCGATTGCAGCTATTTGGGATACTACACTTCTCAGACGGCAAGAGAACTTTAGAATGTCCAGGGCAGCTGTGATGCTACTTAGCGAAAAACTTTGTCCGTTTGTCCAAGGAGAGACAACGAGAATGCGGGCTCCCGTGGAAGTGATTTAAAAAAAGCTAGCGTGTGCTTTGTATTACCTGGCCGTCGAGGGAAAACTACGGAAAACAGCAAATGCTTTTGGACTGGCAAAGCAGACCTAATCAGTCCGCCATGTATGTCGCAGATTCAACGTCTAGGTCCAGACTATATAAAGTCACCAAAAAGGAATGAACAATGCAGGTGAAGGCAAAAGAGTGAGGAGTGTCCTGACCAGATATCTAGATGCCTAGATTGATTAATGTTAAATGTTCTTTATCACATTGTTTACGTGTCTAATAAAGATTTAATTAATGTATGATGGCTCAGGTGTGATTAGGGCTGCAACTAACAACTAATTTGATAATCGATTAATCTGTCGATTATTACTTCGATTAATCAATTAATAATCGGATGAAAGAGACAAACTACATTTCTATCCTTTCCAGTATTTTATTGGAAAAAAACAGCATACTGGCACCATACTTATTTTGATTATTGTTTCTCAGCTGTTTGTAAATGTTGCAGTTTATAAATAAAGGTTTATAAAAAAAATTAAAAAAGTAGCCTCTGTGCATGCGCATAGCATAGATCCAACGAATTGATGACTAAATTAATCGCCAACTATTTTTATAATCGATTTAATCGATTAGTTGTTGCAGCCCTAGGTGTGATTCACTACAATAGGGCCCCACAGCACACTGGTTTCCAGTTAATTGAAATACCACAACACTGGATATTGTTCAGATAAGTTAATTTAAGAACTTGCACACAAAGCAACACTGGAGGTGACTATGACGTGTGCATTTTCCCCGCATGCGTACTAGGTCGCGTTGTGCCGGCGGACGGAGGGGGCGAAGGGGGTCTTAAACGACCATTTCGTGTGTGAGGATAAGGTTAGGTGGGATTTACCCTGGATAACCTTATCCGGCTTAGTGTAAACGGGGCTAGGGCTGCAACTAACAACTAATTTGATAATCGATTAATCTGTCGATTATTACTTTGATTAATAATCGGATAAAAGAGACAAACTACATTTCTATCCTTTCCAGTATTTTATTTAAAAAAAACAGCATACTGGCACCATACTTATTTTGATTATTGTTTCTCAGCTGTTTGTAAATGTTGCAGTTTATAAATAAAGGTTTATTAAAAAATTTTTTAAAAAGTAGCCTCTGGGCATGAGCACAGCATAGATGACTAAATTAATCACCAACTATTTTCATAATCGATTTTAATCGATTTAATCGATTAGTTGTTGCAGCCCTAAACGTGGCCTTAAAAGAAAGTGTGTATACTTGGTTTATATCGTATTCTTAAGAATGTTGCAATCAAAAACAATGCAATTTAATAAGAGTGTCCTGACCAGATATCTAGATCCTTAGACTGATTGTTGTAAAATGTTCTTTGTCTCATTGTGTACTTTCACATGTCCATTAAAGATTTGATTAATTTATGATGTCTCGGGTGTGATTCACTACAACAGGGCCCCGCAGCACACTGGATTCCAGTTAATTGAAATACCACAACACTGGATATTGTTCAGATAAGTTAATTTAAGAACTTGCACACAAAGCAACACTGGAGGTGACTATGATGTGTGCATTTTCCCCGCATGCGTATTAGGTCACTTTGCACCGGCGGACGGAGGGGGTGAAGGGGGTCTTAAACGACCATTGTCTGTGTGTGGACAAGGATAAGGTTAGGCGGGATTTACCCCGGATAACCTTATCCGGCTTAGTGTAAACGGGGCCTAAACCTTTAACAACCGGGTCGCGACAATGATTCGGAACAAAAAATTTGATCCACTTTACCTTGTTGGTTCATCTTGTCGGGCACACAATGAGTGGATGAAACGTTTGTACAACCATTTTTATTTTTAATCGAAAAGTTTGTAGAATGAGGGATTCAAAAAATGAGGTTCTACTGTGTTATGTTTTTAAATATATCCCTTTCTTCTTTGCAGGCATTAGTGTATGATTTATATTCATAGACAATGTGGAGGTCCTTCCAACATGTTGAGAGACAGATGTCGGTCAGAGAGAGACAGGCTCCTCCCACAGGACTTGTCTCTAATTAATGAACCCGACCTCTGACAAATAAGCAGATCATGATGATGCTGGCACGCAGAGCTCGGCCCAGACATGACTAACCTGACAAAAGTCCTCGCCCAATCTGGCGTGCTGTCAGCGTGCAGCGGGGGCGGGGGGGGAATGTGTTATCAGTGTTTAGCAAGCTAGGAAAATCTGCCCGATGTACCGCAGGTGTTCCCGAGGGGAAATGCATGGAGAGGAATTAGGACACTCAACAGCTGCTCTGAAGAGTGAACAAATCTGCAGTTTTTTTTCTCAAATATTATCTTGCAGCATAGACATTAACCACAACATTAGGTACACCTGCACGATGCCTTCTTATCTACAACTAATCGTCTTGTGCTCTGCCAGTACATAACATCTGATCTACTAATGTTTCCACAGTGGAAAGGTTGTTCTTAGAGCGCTGCGTGGGAGTTTCTAACGTATCGAACATCATGATGTTAACTGTGTATGGGCGAAAGGTCACTTAACCTTAGAAGCATACACTAAATGAACAACTAATGCAAATGCCATGTGATTATTCTATCAGCCACCCACATAAACAGCTACTGTATATCACTTTAGTGAATAAATACAGTGGAGCCTTCAATGAAAGGGCTGTTTATTGGTGCTTGTCCCACATAGTCTGGGGAAATACGTCTCAAAAGTAAATTGAGTACCGTATTTTTCCGAGTATAAGTCGCTCCGGAGTCTTAGTCGCACCGGCCGAAAATGCATAATAAAGAAGGAAAAAAACATATATAAGTCGCACTGGAGTATAAGTCGCATTTTTTGGGGAAATGTATTTGATAAAAGCCAACACCAAGAATAGACATTTGAAAGGCAATTTAAAATAAATAAAGAATAGTGAACAACAGGCTGAATAAGTGTACGTTATATGAGGCATAAATAACCAACTGAGAAGGTGCCTGGTATGTTAACTTAAGAGTCATTCAAATAACTATAACATATAGAACATGCTATACGTTTACCAAACAATCTGTCACTCCTAATCGCTAAATCCCATGAAATCTTATACGTCTAGTCTCTTACGTGAATGAGCTAAATAATATTTGATATTTTAAGGTAATGTGTTAATTTCACACATAAGTCGCTCCTGAGTATAAGTCGCACCCCCGGCCAAACTATGAAAAAAACTGCGACTTATAGTCGGAAAAATACGGTAATGTCATAAGACTTTTGCATCATTAACAAATAACTCTGCAAGTATATTTAGTTTTTTCTTTGGCTCTGTTTTAGATGCTTTTTTTGGTGAGGCTACCACAAAATAGGTACCAGTATTGGCAACGTGGCCAAGTGTCATTACAAGCGCGGAACGTTCAGTGAGACATTTTGCTGTGCGGAAAAGTGTCCAGTAGGGCTGAGCGATTATACAAACCTCAAAACCAGTGAAATTGTCACGTTGTGTAAATCATAAATAAAAACAGAATACAATGATTTGCAAATCTTTTTCAACGTATATTCAATTGAATAGACTGCAAAGACAAGATATTTAAGGTTCAAACTGGAAAACTTAATTTTTTTGCAAATATTAGCTCATTTGGAATTTGATGGCTGCAACATGTTTCAAAAAACTGGCACATGTGGCAAAAAAGACTGAGAAAGTTGAGGAATGCTCTTCAAACACTTATTTGTAACATCCCACAGGTGAACAGGCTAATTGGTAAACAGGTGGGTGCCATGATTGGGTATAAAAGCAGCTTCCATGGAATGCTCAGTCATTCACAAACAAGGAGGGGGCGAGGGTCACCACTTTGTCAACAAATGCGTGAGCAAATTGTCCAACAGTTTAAAAACAACATTTCTCAACGAGCTATTGCAAGGAATTTAGGGATTTCACCATCTACGCTCCGTAATATCATCAAAAGGTTCAGAGAATCTGGAGAAATCACTGCACGTATCATTGAATGCCCGTGACCTTGGATCCCTACATCAAAAACTGACATCGGTGTGTAAAGGCTATCACCACATGGGCTCAGGAACACTTCAGAAAACCACTGTCAGTAACTACTATACCTACTCAGTGGCCTAGTGGTTAGAGTGTCCGCCCTGAGATCGGTAGGTTGTGGGTTCAAACCCCGGCCGAGTCATACCAAAGACTATAAAAATGGGACCCATTACCTCCCTGCTTGACACTCAGCATCAAGGTTTGGAATTGGGGGTTAAATCACCAAAAATGATTCCCGGGCGTGGCCACCGCTGCTGCCCACTGCTCCCCTCACCTCCCAGAGGGTGAACAAGGGGATGAGCCAAATGCAGAGGACAAAATTTGCTACACCTAGTGTGTGTGTGACAATCATTGGTACTTTAACTTTAACTTTACAGTTTGTCGCTATCTGTAAGCGCAAGTTACAACTCTACTATGTAAAACCAAAGCCATTTATCAACAACACCCAGAAATGCTTCGCTGGAGCCCGAGCTCATCTAAGATGGACTGATGCTAAGTGTAAATGTGTCCTGTGGTCTGACGAGTCCACATTTGAAATAGTTTTTTTCATGACTATTTCCATTGTAGATTGTCACTGAAGGCATCAAAACTATGAATGAACACATGTGGAGTTATGTACTTAACAAAAAAAAGGTGAAATAACAGAAAACATGTTTTGTATTCTAGTTTCTTCAAAATAACCACCCTTTGCTCTGATTACACTCTTGGTATTCTCTCGATGAGCTTCAAGAGGTAGTCACCTGAAATGGTTTTCACTTCACAGGTGTCATAGTTTTGATGCCTTCAGTGACAATCGACAAGGTAAATAGTCATGAAAATAAAGAAAACGCATTGAAATGAGAAGGTGTGTCCAATTTTTTGGCCTGTACTGTAAGTTGAAAAACAGCATTGAGATGCAGCAGCTGCTTTAGTGACACACTTTAGTTCCACTATCTGCTACAGATCACCAGTAATCCTGCCCCGAATGCGGACTTGCAGGTACTCAAAACATTTCTTTGTGAATAAGCATGGAGAATCGTTTTGAATCGAATCGTTACCCCCAAGAATTGAATCGAATCGAATCGTGTGGTGCCCAAAGATTCCCAGCCCTACTTCCTTGTGTCATTCCCCGTCCAAAGTCAGGTCTGCCATTAAACAGTCAACTTCAGCTGAACTCTTGGAACATACAAAGGCATTGAGCAAGTCGTTAGCTCCATGTTGCTCAAATGTTACCCCCTCTTGTCTCCCTCAGGTGAACATGCTCATTGGAATCGTGGTGTTCAACAAGCTCATGTCCCGGGATGGCATCTCAGACAAGTCGAAGAAGCAGCGAGCGGGGTAAGCGCGGAGCTTATAGGAACAATGGCACACTCATCCATCCATGTGCTCTTCTTCTGAGGCAGGAATGTCCTCCTGCAAGACACAAAACATGTCAGTTACTGTAGTGTCTTGGAGTTCTGGGGGGGTCGTCCGTGGTATTCACACACATGAGAACGAGCAGCAGACCGGGTGCTAATTGAATACTCTAAAGTGATGCCAAAACCTGGCGTATAGAAGATCTCAGTTCGCACTTCAACCGATAATGACGCAACCATGTTATTTTCCACCAAGCAGTCAGCATGCATCTTTAATTAACCCCATGCGCTGAATCAAATCCATGCTTTTGATTCCATTCACTCCATTTTTTCCCCTCTTCTCACTTATCACTGTTTTTTTTTTTGCGCACACAAGCAGTTTTCAATACTGATGGGTAAATGATAGGGATGTCAAAAAAAACATTTTTGGAATTAATCGTGGTTCTAATTTGGAACGACTCTTAATCAATAAAAAAAAAAGTCCATTTAGAAAAAAAAATTATTCAAAATTTTTTCTAAAAAAATCTGTCCTGTCCAACCACTCAGACAAATCATATTGTTGTAGATACTCACACATTTACTTTGGAAAAGAGAAGTGTGGCATACCTCTCTTGTTTGACTTTATTAAATGTTTGAGTAGAGTTTTATTACACAAAACCAGTTAACTTTTAAGTAATGTAGAAATGTATCAGAGCTGTTCATCTATTTTATGGAGGAATGTAGTACATAATAGAACTGGCACCCAATGTTATTAAAAAGTATAGATTTTAAATCCAGAAACGTTTTGAATCGACTCTGAAGCTAGTCATTACCCACAAGAATCGAATCTAATGGTGTTGTGCCCAAAGATTCACAGCCCTAGTGAATGACACCTTAGTGAGTGTATAGCACACTCATTACCTGTATTAACGCCACACTGTGTCGGTGTTTCATGAAAGTCATCCGCTATCCTCCGGATTAAAAAAGTCATTGAATTTTACCTGCAGATATTTTGTTTATTTAACGAAAGCAATATAAAACACACAGTTTTGGTGAACGTGTCGAATAGTAAACAGGAAAGGAAGAACATTTACCGTATTTGGCGTTGTAAGATCAAAATGATGCCACTCGTCTGACTTTTTCCCCGTTATTTCTTCAATTGAGATCAGTGGTTCTCAAACTTTTTACACCAAACGCCACCTCAGAAAACACTCGGCTCTCCAAGTACCACCATAGTCACCATCATTAAAACACAGTAGCATAGTAGGCCTAAGTTAAGGGTCAACAACCCAAAATGTTGAAAGAGCCATATTGGACCAAAAATGCTTAGTGGCCACATGTGTGGACAGCACCTTTAAGCTCTTATTTCCAAAATTGTGAACTGAATTGGGGTCTTATTGTCGCTTATGTGGACACTTATACTGCCATCTGGTGGTATCAGAAGAGTATAACATACAACGAAATTTGGAAAAGAAAGTGTAAAAATAAGAATTAGCATGTCACTAAACATGAAGTACACGTTTTTGTACTTATGGACTAAGTACATCATATCAAAAGATGATTCTTAGTTTTTATTCTAATTAGGTTCCAATAAGCCCAAATAGCAAAGAGAAATTAAAAAAAAGCATGTAAACAAACAGCTTGGGCCTTAAGAGGTTAATTGTTTCCAAACGGTGTCTGTAACACGGCAGTAAAACGGCTGATCAAACAAAACACAAGTAATCGTCATGGACCCACTAGCTGCGGAAAGCTAGCTCTCCAATCAGCTAAACAGACTCAATAACTCCACGGTGACATTTTGGGGAATTTACTGAGGAATTTGTGATACTGTAACAATACAAAAATAATGCTATTGTAAGTTAATAATACTACCACAGACACTAGTAATCATCTTAGCATATTGGCTAATGCTAACGACGCTAGCATCTATACGTTACAATAGCACGTACAATATGCATGAAAACACTCCTGCAGACATCACACATGGGACGGTTTAGTAAGTAATAGTTTTAGTTACATTGTAAAACTTACAAACATTGCTTGGAGTGATGAATGAAGAATCCATACGAGTAGAAACGCTATCGATGACTCACTGAACAGCACTTTGTCTTCCGGTTGAAAGGACCAAATGGAAGGACACTGCAGCACCTGCAGTGAGCAAACCCGTCCAAAAGATGGCGCCATAGTACAAACAATAACAACTTTTCCGGGTGTTTTTTATTGTTGTTGTTTTTAACTCTTTGCATTATGGCTGTCAGTGAAGATTTATCCATACATTAGCTGCACCGTTTTATAAGCTGCAGTGTTCAAAATGTACAGTAGGAAAAAGTAGCAACAGTCTGGAATTTACGGCAGTTAATATTACTGTAGGCCATAATTACTGGGTATGTAGAATATGCCTATCTAATATATATGTATGTATATATACATATATATATATATATATATATATATATATATATATATATATATATATATATATATATATATATATATATATATATATATATATACATACATACAGTATATACACACAAATATATAGTATGTATATATATACAGTACAGGCCAAAAGTTTGGACACACCTTCTCATTCAATGCATTTTTTAAATTTTCTTGCCTATTTACATTGTAGATTGTAACTGAAGGCATCAAAACTATGAATGAACACATGTGGAGTTATGTACTTAACACAAAAGGTGAAATAACTGAAAACATGTTGTATATTCTAGTTCCTTCAAAATAGCCACCCTTTGCTCTGATTACTGCTTTGCACACTCTTGGCATTCTCTCGATGAGCTTCAAGCACACCTGTGAAGTGAAAACCCTTTCAGGTGACTACCTCTTGAAGCTCATGGAGAGAATGCCAAGAGTGTGCAAAGCAGTAATCCGAGCAAAGGGTGGCTATTTTGAAGAAACTAGAATACAATACATGTTTTCAGTTATTTCACCTTTTTTTGTTAAGTACATAACTCCACATGTGTTCATTCATAGTTTTGATGCCTTCAATGACAATCTGCAATGTAAATAGTCATGAAAATAAAGAAAACGCATTGAATGAGAAGGTGTGTCCAAACTTTTGGCCTGTACTCTATATATATATGAGTGTATATACTCCTCCTATATATATATATATATGTGTATATATATATATATATATATATATATATATATATATATATATATATATATATATATATCCTGATGAGTAGGGAAACTTGCAAAACAGGCTTGTAAAGATGATATAGCCTCTGTGTTTTTTCCTGACCTAACATTCATACATACATTTACATAATATGTATACTGTGCATTGTATCTTTTTTTTAATCCACGATGTAGTAAAGCCACAATATTTAAAGTGCGGTGTGGACAGGATGTACATCTGTAGTGTCATTTACTTTTGCAGGCATCCATGGCTTTTCACAGTCAGGTTGATAAAGGTGCAGGTATCAATGTAAAGATGTGCAGTTTTTTTTACCACATTCTGGTCAAAACATGAGTTTAATTCATAGACACACAGTGTGTCCAAGAGAGGGGGGAAAAAAAGACAATCCCAGCGTGTTTTTGCTCAGAAATTGCTGCAAACAGGACAAGCTTCTATTAGCATAATGGTGTTCCTTACGAAGCAGAGGGGATTAAGGCAATGAGCTGTGATGGGATGCTAATGTAGCATAGCCACCGCATTGCCCCGTTGTTTTTTACTGGCACACTGTTTTGTGTAAGTAAAATGTCGTTCATCCCATGCAACAACAAAGCGTCTTTGTGCAGCGTTTTACATTCTGGAAGCTGTCTGTGTGGTGGTAATGTGTTAAACCTCATAACCCCGCTGTAACATGGTGATGTTTGTCTCTCACGTCCACTCCAGACCACTCTCTCTATTACAGACTTTTTATCTGATGCCACTTTTCAATATCTGATTTTAATTTGCCTTTCTTTCTTTTCTCCCCCCTCCCCACTTTCTGTTCCTCGCTCTCTTTGTGATGTCCACTTTTTTTGTTGTTATTGCATCTGTGACACATTTACGTTAATCATGACTGGAACATGTGTTTCCACACCCCTCCCCCTCCCCCTCCCATGGTTTATATGTGTCTGTCTATGTGTGTATTTGTGTCCACAACGTGTCCCTAAGTGTCCCGGTGGAGGCGCGTAACCGACTGCTGCTGAAATGCTCCAAGTGTGGCGTGATCTCGAGCACCGCTATGTCCAGCTCTACTGCCAGCAGCGCCATGTTAGTCCATCTTCATCTTTCTCTCTCTCGGGTCTCTCTTCCTCCTCTTCCTTCTCTTCATCTCGTGCCGTAGTCACAGCAAAGTGATGCAACAACATGTGATGCAATAGTCTGTCACCAAAGGACACTACAACACCAAACTCAACCAGACAGACTCAAATATTCAGAAATTCACACAGTGGATTTTAGGTCGTAAAAAAATATTTTTTTAAAAATCATTAAATACAAATGTTATTATATATATATATGTATATATATATATATATATATATATATATATATATATATATATATATATATATATATATATATATACACAGTCGTGGTCAAATGTTTACATACACTTGTAATGGACATAATGTCATGGTTGTCTTGAGTTTTCAATTATTTCTACAACTCTATACTTGTTTGTCACAAAAAACATTCATGAAGTTTGGTTCTTTTATGAATTTATTATGGGTCTACTGAAAATGTGACCAACTCTGCTGGGTCAAAAGTATACATACAGCAATGTTAATATTTGCTTACATGGGCCAAACAGCTCAATTTTTGTTTCATCTGACACCACATGGACAAAGATAAGACCTTCTGGAGGAAAGTTCTGTGGTCAGATGAAACAAAAATTGAGCTGTTTGGCCACAATACCCAGCAATATGTTTGGAGGAGAAAAGGTGAGGTCCTTAATCCCAGGAACACCATGCCTACCGTCAAGCCTGGTGGTGGTAGTATTATGCTCTGGGACAGTTTTGCTGCCAATGGAACTGGTGCTTTACAGAGAGTAAATGGGACAATGCAAAAAGGAGGATTACCTCCAAATTCTTCAGGACAAGCTAAAATCATCAGCCCGGAGGTTGGGTCTTGGGCGCAGTTAAGGTGTTCCAACAGGACAATGACCCCAAACACATGTCAAAAGTGGTAAAGGAATGGATAAATCAGGCTGGAATGAAGGTTTTAGAATGGCCTTCCCAAACTCCTGACTTAAATGTGTGGACAATGCTGAAGAAACAAGTCCATGTCAGAAAAACCAACACATTTAGCTGAACTGCATCAATTTTGTCAAGAGGAGTGGTCAAACATTCAAGCAGAAGCTTGTGGATGGCTACCAAAAGCGCCTTATTGCAGTGAAACTTGCCAAGGGACATGTAAGCAAATATTAACATTGCTGTATGTATACTTTTGACCCAGCACATTTGCTCACATTTTCAGTAGACCCATAATGAATTCGTAAAAGAACCAAACTTAATTAATGTTTTTTGTGACCAACAAGTATGTGCTCCAATCACTCTATCACAAAAAAATAAGAGTTGTAGAAATGATTGGAAACTCAAGACAGCCATGACATGATGTTCTTTACAAGTGTATGTAAACTTTTGACCACAACTGTATATATATATTAACACATGTATGTATTAACCCATATATGTATTTGTTTTATTTAAATTGTTTTTGATTTATGTATGTGTGTTTTGGGAATGGTATAAGTCAGTAAAATGCCTAAATTTGTTTCAATATTAAACATTCTACCTCAATCTATTTCAGTATTTTAAGGATTGTGACCCAAAGCCAATACAAGAACCTACCAAATGCTAAATGTTGTACTTCAAAATATATAATACCAACTTTATGAGGTGTCCCGATTCAATGTTGATATTAAAAGCAAGAAATAAAAGTGCAATCGAAAATATAGCCTCAACATTTTAGTCACCATTTTTGCGCTTAAGAAACTTCTCTGTAACTTTAGCTCCAGACTTCTGTTTGTTTAATCTTGTCATTACTGCCACAAGTGGTGGAAAAGTGTATTACCGCTGCGGCCCATACAGACCACAGCTGAGAAACACATGTTTTGGCGGCCCAACAATGGGTTAGGAAACACTGCTCTATGCTACCAGTAGCTAGCAGCTACACAACAGCTAAGCACACTATAGCACACAAGCTGAACATCTGTAATAGGTGTCCTTAATTGAACAAGATCGCAATCTAAAACAGCACATTTGTCAATATAAGCAAGTTTCAAATAATCATAATTTACAGTGTATTAAAAATGATCCAGTAACAAACGTGCCCGCATCATTCAGTTTACTGCGTCATGGCCTTAACTTAATGGATTGTTGTGACCATTGCACTACAATAAAAATAGCATAAGTCCATTCCAATTAATAATGAATAGGTTGGTGTTTTTCATACCAACCATTATTCTAACGTTGCACACTACAACATAATTAAAGAATGTATGATATATCAGATTAATATGGCTATCGGCCAATACCCGAGGCTTCAATATCGTCACAGAAGCTAAATACTTGTAGTTGTATCGGGATAACACCCCGTCTGTGTCTTTGAGGGTGTTTTTCTGTCAGTTCTACTGCATTCTACCTCACTAATACAATCTAATCAATCACCTTTTATTGTTATTGCGGCAGAAATGCAGCAGTAATACAGGCAGAGAGAAACTGCTTACTAAATGTTAAAACAGCTACATTCACTATATATTACAAAAAGTGCAAAAGATACTAAATTCCAACATTTTTTGGGAAAATCAATGCAGTAAACTACTTTGTGGCACAGGAATAAATGTCAGCAGTAAAATATAGAGTCGTGTAGAAAGAGTACTTATAAAATAGTGTACACTTTGCAGCGACTACACACTTTCTGTTTATCTGTCTCCATCAGACTTTCTCCATCCTTGCTCTCTTTCTTTGCCATCCTTTGTAATCTTTTGCTGTCGGTAATAACGCAGGATGACATTTAACCACGGCTGGTTTTGAAAAATCATTAAAAGAAAAACATAAAAATGAAAGGGACCCAAAAAAAAAAAAGAAAACCAGTGCTGCAAGCCAACAGCATTTAATAATGAGCCTGCGTTTCAATGCAAAACAGATTGTCCTCGGGTCACACAGAACAAAACTGACCCGTGTCGAGCTGCATTTGTGAATCATTTGTCTTTTAATGTGCTGTATTACTGAGACTTGGGGGCAGCGCAATGTCAGCCAGGTTTTTTTCCCGTTTGTGTAAACTGTGTTGCTGTCAAACACCCTATTACATAGTTTAAACTTTATGGCTCTCGTTATGCCATACCTCATGTGGTAAACTGTCGTCTCGCTCCCGCAGCCTCAAACCCGATCACGCTAAATCAAACGGACTGCAGTCCTCTGCGTTTAATCAGTCTTGTCCTTGGACGACCTGTTTGAGCAGTGCCCGCCACTCTGGCTTTGTTTGATTTTGCAAAACTAGTCCTGCAGTGCTCAGTTCCTCAGTTCCTGGCATTTATGCAACCACTGTTCCAGTCACGTTCTGAGTTGCTTTCTGAACAGGGTTCGTATTTACAAAAGTTTGTGTATTGAAGCTAATTTTTCATAAGAAACGATGTAAACATTCATTTTTTTAACAATCCATATTTTAGTAAACATTTATACACTTTGAACACAATATAAAGTGCTATACAGGGGTGTCCAAACTTTCTGACTTGGCGGCTGCATTGGGCTAAAAAATTTGGTAGGGGGCCAAAACTTGACTGCATGTAAAGTAACTGTCAGGTTCAAACCCCGATGACACCTATTAAACAGACAAGAAGCAAGGAATTAAACAGAGACAGGATTTAATTTAGCTCAATGAGGAGAAACGTCTGGGCTGTACTCTTTGCACAGTCTTCCACCACGCTCTGACGACAGGATTGCACGCCTCCTCTTTTATTTGGACTTTCCCTGATTACATGGCAACAGCTGTTTAGTCTAGACTTCCTTTTTATTGTCATTCAAATTTGAACTTTACAGCACAGATAAGAACAAAATTTCGTTACATAAGCTCATGGTAGTGCAGGATAAAAAAAGCAATAAGGTGCATATATAGATAAATAAATATATATAAATAATATATAAATATATATGTAAAATAAATAAATATATATAAATAAATAAATAAATAAATAGATTACTGTACAGATAAATATATTGCACTTTTTCACATGCGTCCACGTTTATGGATGTATGCTGAAGGAATCAATAAAGTACTATCTATCTATCTATCTATGTTATATTGTCTTTTTTTATTCCAGCGAGATAATCCATTTTGGGGGGAGTTGAGGGGATACTTTAATTATGATGCTTTCAAGAGTCTTATGGCTTGAGGGAAGAAGCTGTTACAGAACCTGGAGGTTCTGCTTCGGAGGCTGCGGAACCTCTTTCTAGAGTCCAGCAGTGAAAACAGTCCTTGGTGGGGGTGGGAGGAGTCTTTGCAGATTTTCTGAGCCCTGGTCAGGCAGCGGCTTTTTGCGATCTCCTGGATAGGAAGAAGAGGAGTCCTGATGATCTTTTCCGCCGTCCTCACCACTCTCTGGAGAGACTTCCAGTCTGAGGCACTGCAGGCTCCAGTCCAGACAGAGATGCTGTTAGTCAGCAGGCTCTCTATAGTGCCTCTGTAGAATGTGGTGAGAATGGGGGGAGGGAGCTGTGCTCTTTTCATCCCACGCAAAAAGTGCATGCGCTGCTGAGCTCTTTTTACAAGAGCTCCGGTGTGTAGGGACCAGCTTATATTGTCAGTTATCTGCACCCCCAGGAACTTGGTGCTGCTTACTATCTCCACCGCTGTGCCGTTGATGTAGAGTGGAGTGTGGCTGGACTGGTGCTTCCTGAAGTCAACGATGATCTCTTTGGTCTTGTTGACATTCAGGACCAGGTTGTTGGTTCTGCACCAGTCAACCAGATGTTTCACCTCCTCGCTGTAGTCCATGTCATTGTTGTCACGGATGAGGCCCACTACTGTCGTGTCGTCAGCATACTTCACAATGTGGTTAGTAGTGGACCTGGCGCAGCAGTCATGGGTCATCAACGTGAACAGCAGCGGACTCAGGACGCAGCCCTGGGGGGAGCCGGTGCTCAGGAAGATGGCACTGGAGGTGTTGTTGCCCACTCTCACAGACTGGGGTCTGTCTGTGAGGTAGTCAAGCAGCCAGTTGCAAAGGGGGGTACTGAATCCAAGGGTGGCTAGTTTGCTCACCAAGTGCTGTGGGATGATGGTGTTGAATGCTGAGCTGAAGTCCAGGAACAACATCCGCATGTGTGTGTCCTTTCCTTCCAGATGTTCTAAGCTCAGGTGGAGTACAGAGGAGATGGCGTCCTCTGTGGAGCGGTTAGGGCGATAAGCAAACTGATATGGGTCGAATGTGGGGGGAAGTCTGGAGACAATATATTCCTTTACCAGCCTCTTGAAGCACTTCATTATGATGGGGGTGAGTGCAACGGGGCGGTAATCATTGAGGGAGGAGATTGTGGGTTTTTTTGGCACTGGAATGATTGTGGCCGTCTTAAAACATGATGGTACCACAGCCTGGGTCAGCGAGATGTTGAAGATGTCTGTGAGAACCCCAGCCTGCTGGTCTGCACATCCCTTAAGCACCTTGCCCGGAATGTCATCATGTCCCGGTGCTTTCCAGGGGTCCACTCTCCTCAGAGTTTTCCGGACATCCGCTATATCCAGGTTGAGCGGCTGCTCATCAGGGCGAGGGATGGATTTTCTCGCCGGAGTGGTGTTAAGTGCCTCAAACCTTGCAAAGTAGTTGTTAAGGTCCTCTAGGAAGCTGATACTGTTGTCACAGGGACAGGGGGCAGCTTTATAGTCCGTGATGACCTGTATGCCCTGCCACATTCGTCTAGTGTTTGTACGGTTCTCAAAAAAGTCCTGCACTTTCTGACTGTGAGCACGCTTTGCAACCTTAATGGCACGGTTCAGGTTAGCTCTGGCTGATTATAATGCCACCATGTTGCCAGACTTGAAAGCCTTGTTCCGAGCCTTCAGCATTGCACTACCTCACTGTTCATCCAGGGTTTCTAGTTGGCCCGTGTGGGGATGTTCTTGATCACACTGACATCCTCCATGCACTTCTGAATGTATGCGGACACAGACTCTGCATACCCCTCCACACATGTGTGGTGATTTTCAGTGGCGGCTGCTTTGAACATGTCCCAGTCTGTGGTTTCGAAGCAGTCTTGTAATGCTGACATTGCTCCCTCTGGCCAGGTCCTCACCTGCTTCACTGTAGCTTGCTTCCTGATCAGCTGGGGCTTGTATGCATGAATTAGCATCACAGATAGATGGTCTGAGGAGCCGAGGTGGGGGCGTGGTGCAGCTTTATACGCCTGTTTAATATTACTTTACACCAAGTCCAATCTGCTTCCACCCCTGGTTGCAAAATTCACATATTGATGGAAATGAGGGAAAACTGTTTTCATGTTAGCTTGATTAAAATCCCCTGCCATGATGAAAATTCCCTCTGGATGTGTAGTTTGCAGTTCATTGATGGAGCAGTACAAAGCATTCAAAGCTTCTTTGGTGTTAGCACTGGGAGGAATGTACACTGCTGTGAAGATCATAGCACTGAATTCCCTGGGTAAATAAAATGGCCTGCATTTTATAGTTAATAGTTCAACATCAGGAGTGCAGTGACGTGATACTATCTTCCCATTATTGCACCAGTCATTGTTGACGTATATACAAACACCACCGCCTCGGGATTTACCAGTGAGGGATTTGCTCCTGTCCGCCCGAAACATAGTTAGCCCCTCGATGCTAACTGCCTTGTCCGGAACGGTTGGTTTCAACCACGTTTCTGTTAGAAATATATATATATGTATATATATATACATAAATATAGGTGTATATATACATATATAGATAGATAGATGGATAGACAGACACGGTCACTAGCCCTGTGGTGCACTCACCGATTGAAATCATACAATTCCTTAACTTTAACAGCCAGGTCGCTACGATTATGAATTAAAAAAAAAATCCACTTTACTTTGTCGGTTAATCTTCTTTGTGTGCAGCAGAAGGGAGGGGGAAAGTGGAGGAGGGGGTTGTTGACAATGCTGTGTAGATACTTCCTGCATGTTTCAAACCACACATCACTATTCCATTGCTTCTTTGAGCTAAAACTACAAAAAATTGTAAAACGGCTAAAATACACTTAAGAGCACACAAATGAGCAGTTAGCACAGTAGCTAACTACAGCACTGCTCTGAAACGTTCATACACGAAGACAAGGTTTGGACAATAAAGCATATTTTTATTTGGTGCGTGGTTAGGAAATCGTACAATGAGGGGTTCGTAAATCGAACTTCGACTGTATATCTTCTCAAGGGACATGAAAATGGAAATGAAACTTAAGCTATACAGATAAAACTCAAAATAAGAATATAGTGCAAAGGTTCGTTTACACTCGCAATTATATTTACAAAGTAATATATATATACCACTTATTAGTTTCACATTTGAAGCCAATAAAATGAACCAGATAAATGTGCTCTTATCGATAAATTGTGACGTCCGTTTGTTTTCTCTGCTTCTCACTTTCAAACCGGGTGCAAGAGGGTTTACTCTGTGCATTGCTCTCGGCATCTGAGTGTGTTTATTCAATAGTAGGGGTGCAACGTTTCGCCCACAAATAATGTGTCAACATGGTCACGACGTCATCACTCGTGTTTTTCCGGAGGACGCGAGTCAGCACCGACACTCATTGAAATGTAAATTAATTTAGTTTTACACCCAGGTAGCCCAGTTAACTGCCTTTTTTATGCTTTTTTTTTACAAGACCCATGTCACGTGACTTCAAACTTCACACCTCATTGGCTGGTTTTGAGACAGGATCGTTTGCTTCTGTCTTAATTTACTGGAAGTGAGTCTTGCTTTTTGAAGCAGTAATTTTTTTCGACGCTGAATTTTTCCGCACACAATTTTTCAGCAAATAATTTTTATACACTGAATTTTTATCAACTAAATTATTTTTACACCAAATTTTTATGAACTGAATTTTTGTACATTTTATTTTTATACACTGATTTTTTTAAAATTAAATTGTCAGCATAATTTGATGTAAAAAAAATTCAGTTCACAAAATTCAAACACAAAAAATTAAATTACATACATTCAGTGTCAAATAAAAGATTTCGTCATAAAATTTTTTTTACCTCCATAGTCTATTTTATTTGTATGTTTGTTTACGTATTTAAGATAAGTAAAAGTATATGACCTTCCAATTTCAATTGTAAAAACTACTAATGAGAAATATGTTTATTGCTTTTTAAAGGATTATTATTACATTATTTGGTGTTGAAATCATGCTGACAATAATACCATATATCGGCAATAATTTATTATCAGCCCAGGCATAGTCAGTGTGCATTGTGTATAGCTGTGTAGATTCACTATATACTCGAAAAGACAACATACAATCATCATTGTCTAAATAGCTGGCAAGTTCTTTTTGTGCGATACATAGAGGGAAGTCTGGACTTCTCTGCTTCGGCTGCTGCCCCCGCGACCCTACTTTGGATAAGCAGAAGTAGACTGATGTATGGATATATGCAATGTAGTATATTAAGTTTTAGGCAGTGCAAGTCAAACAGTAAAGCGTCTGAGACAACATGGAGAAGAGAGGATAAGCATAGCTTTGTTTGGTGCTCTCTCCGATGGTTGTTATTATGTCTAAGTGCCGCTAAACAGAGCTGTCATTTGGCCACGTTGACAGTTATGGAACCGTGCGAGTGCTCACACGGCTCGCGTCGTTTAAACACACGCACACGTCGGCGGCCCGTCTTCTCCTCTCAGTCCGTCCACGTGACGCTTAGTGCGCGTCGGCCAGGTAATTGTGTGCAGTTGTCAGTCGGATAACAATACACATGATTGCACATCATCGCCTCAGCCTGACGCAGACCTCCGTGCACCAGTCAGCCTGTAATGACCCGCCACTGATTGATGGACGTGTGCATGCATGAGACGGAGAGATGGAATAATGTGACCTCGCCGGGCGGCCATGGACTGCTTTGAGATTGAGCCCCTTGTTGCTTCTCCTCTCCCCCCTCCCCCCCTCCCCCCCTTCCCCATGCTCTCTCACAGGGCCTCTCTGTGGAGCTCCTGTGTGGTTCTTCCCCTGCTGGCCCTCACCTGGATGTCAGCAGTGTTGGCCATAACGGACCGCCGCTCCACACTTTTCCAGGTAACATCTGCACCTGTGACATGTTCGGGCAATTTGGAAAACATACACAGTAAACTATATTTGTTTGGAAAGTAAGTGTGATTAAAATGCTTACTTTTCAGCATCTAATAGACCACTAACTCAATGAAAAATACCCAATTGCTGATTGGAATACTTGGAAATTAAAATTCAAATAGTGCTTTTACGTGACTTCTTTAAATGACCATAATTAGAATGCAATGTAATTATATTTCATTACAAATGATCCCAATTAGCCCCATGTTTTATTCATTTTTGACTGCATTACCTCATATTATGTTCATTTGTGGAACTATCATGAGTAGAGTTGAAAAAGTAAAAGTAAAAAAGCTAAATAATTGGTGCTATTTAAGGGAAAAGTAAACATGGAATACATTAGTCATTTGAGCTGTAATTGCAACATGCGCTAGTTTGAATTAATCTGTTATTCCTCATCTAATTGTTGTGTTGTTTGTTGTAACTTTGTGTGGAACTTTGCCGCCCCTTTGATTCCCTTGAAAAATAGTTTTTTAATCTGAACAGGATTTTATGATTAAATAAAGGTTAAAAAAATAAATAAATGAATAGTCCCTCCACGATTTTTCAGGCTTTTTGGTTATTGTTGCGGCCTAAAATGGCAGAATTTGTGGCAGCTTTTTCAGAAAGTTGTGGCAAAAGTTGTAATGTTTTGAGGTTTTTTTCAAAAACATAAAATCAACTTGTCCTTTTATGATTGTTTTTTCTGAATGTATTAAGTGTAACCTTAACCTAAGAAATCACAGGACATCAACAAAAAACTGGAAAACAAATACTGTATGGATGTTTTATGCGAAACAGACTCAAAAGTAGACACTAGATGGCAGTAAAAGCACATACTCACAAGTCATTGTTATGACCAATAATATTCAGAAATAATTATAACTACAGAAGGAAACACCACCGAAAGGAAGGCTTTATGATTGTCAGCTGTCTGCTTTGTTGTCCACAAGTTGCAGACATTCTCCGTGTGTGTTTTACGCTTGAAAAGTGTTTGTCCATCTTATACATTCATTTATGTCGTCGTCCCCCACCCCAGATTCGATACAATTTAGTATTTGAACGATTCAATACGATTGGCTTTAGTGTATGATCGATTCGATACGATTAAATTAAGTGTATCAATTATTTAATGCGTTTCGAGTTAGTGTATGAACGGTTCGATGCAATTCGATTTGGTGTATGAATGATTCAAAGCGATTCGATTTAGTGTATGAATGATTCAAAGCCATTCGATTTAGTGTATGAGCGATTCGATGCGTTTCGATTTAGTGTATGAATGATTCAGAAGCGATTCAATTTAGTGTATGAGTGATTCGATGCGATTCGATCTAGTGTATGACCGATTCGATGCGATTCGATTTAGTGTATGACTGATTCAAAGCGATTCAATTTAGTGTATGAATGATTCAAAGGGAATGTCGCGTTGTTTTAAAGATAAACTGTCTACTGATTGCTAGTGTCGCGCGACACCTCCTTCATGTATCTACGTCTGTTGTATGGTTTTAAATTACGATACATCCTGTTCTCAATCGGTAATAGGCGGTATTATGCCTTGATGAAAAAATGCCCGATGCTTGTATTGTTTGCGGCTTTACGAACTGTTCAAATCCCAAAAAGGGTAAACCTTTCTTCAGAGTTCCTCGAGAAGGAGGAAAAGTGCACAATTTTACGAAAGACAATGACAAAAGTAGCACACACTCCAGTCCAAGGGAGCAGAGTCGAAGAGCACATGAGTTTTCATCGATCACTTGGTTAAAGGTTTGTTTGATAAATGATAATGATAAATGGGTTATACTTGTATAGCGCTTTTCTACCTTCAAGGTACTCAAAGCGCTTTGACAGTATTTCCACATTCACCCATTCACACACACATTCACACACTGATGGAGGGAGCTGCCATGCAAGGCGCTACCAGCACCCATCAGGAGCAAGGGTGAAGTGTCTTGCCCAAGGATACAACGGACGTGACTAGGATGGTAGAAGGTGGGGATTGAACCCCAGTAACCAGCAACCCTCCGATTGCTGGCACGGCCACTCTACCAACTTCGCCACGCCGTCCCTTGATATACTTTTAATGTTTAGTGTTTCCCATTTAAGTATTATCTTGATATTATTTGTATTTCTTAAACACATGTTTGCTACAAGTGTTTGGTAAATAAGATGTGAAGAAAACCTAAAAGAGTTGCGTTTTTACCAAAGGCAGCAATCATAAATGAATCTTTCAGCACATACACAATGTTGACATCTATAGTTATATTTTGATAAACATAAATTAATCTTTCGGCAAATACACAATGTTGACATCTATAGTTATGTTTTGATAAACATAAATGAATCTTTCAGTAAATACACAATGTTGACATCTATAGTTATATTTTGATAAACAATCATAAATGAATCTTTCAGCACATACACAATGTTGACATTTATAGTTATATTTTGATAAACATAAATTAATCTTTCAGTAAATACACAATGTTTACATCTATAGTTATATTTTGATAAACAATCATAAATTAATCTTTCAGCACATACACAATGTTGACATCTGTAGTTCTATTTTTATTAAGACAACAATCATAAATGACTCTTTCAGCACATACACAATGTTGACATCTATAGTTATGTTGATAAACATAAATAAATCTTTCAGCACATACACAGTGTTGACATCTATAGTTATATTTTGATAAACAATCATAAATGAATCTTTCAACACATACACAATGTTGACATCTATAGTTATATTTTGATAAACAATCAAATTAATCTTTCAGCACATACACAATGTTGACATCTATATTTATGTTGATAAACATAAATGAATCTTTCAGCACATACACAGTGTTGACATCTATAGTTATATTTTGATAAACAATCATGAATGAATCTTTCAGCTCATACACAATGTTGACATCTATAGTTCTATTTTTATTAAGACAACAATCATAAATTACTCTTTCAGCTCATACACAATGTTGACATCTACCGTTCTATTTTTATTAAGACAACAATCATAAATGACTCTTTCAGCACATACACAATGTTGACATCTATAGTTATATGTTGATAAACAATCATAAATGAATCGTTCAGCACATATACAATGTTGACATTTATACTTATGTTTTGATGAAGACGGGAAAAACACACTACCGGTAAAGAAACATGGCTGTAGACGCCAAGTTAAATCATGAAATACAACCTTACCCGAGCAAAAACGATGCATATTTATCCGCGAGAGTCTTGATACCAATTTTTTGACCCAGCCACACACAAAGAAGTTGTAGACCTCCATGCTTTTCCAAGTATTGTCGTGTAGAGTGACGTTTGGAGCACAATAGTTCGATATGTCTGGGAACGCGACTGACGAATAATCCTTGGGATGACTCGACAAATCTTTTTTTTGATGGATCTATTCCATTGCGTAGTTAGATTTGTTGCTCGTATCTGCTTTTTGCAGGAAGGTCTCGGCCCCTTGCATACTCAGTTAGCGCGCTGCTTGCTGTACAACAGCCATCTTGGCTTGCTTGACCACCATTGCTTTTCACTTCAGAGTAGAAGTCACGTCACGGAGTACAAGCAATTCTCGTCTCTGGTTACATAACCCAGTGTTTTTCAACCTTTTTTGAGCCAAGGCACATTTTTTGCATTGAAAAAATCCGGAGGTACACCACCAGCAGAAATCATTAAAAAACAAAACGCAGTTGACAGTAATAAGTCGTTGTCGCATTTGTTGGATATGACTTTAAACCATAACCATAACCAATATAGCTCTTGTCTCAAAGTAGGTGTACTGTTGCGACCTGTCACATCACTCCGTGACTTATTTGGAGTTTTTTGCTGTTTTCCTGTGTGTAGTGTTTTAGTTCTTGTCGTGTGCTCCTATTTTGGTGGCTTTTTCTCTTTTTTTGGTATTTTCCTGTTGCGATTTCATGTCTTCCTTTGAGCGATATTTCCCGCATCTACTTTGTTTTAGCAATCAAGACTATTTAAGTTGTTGATATCCTTCTTTGAGGGGACATTGTTGATTGTCATGTCATGTTCGGATGTACTTTGCGGACGCCGTCTTTGCTCCACAGTAAGTCTTTGCTGTCGTCCAGCATTCTGTTTTTGTTGACTTTGTAGCCAGTTAGGTTTTAGTTTCGTTCTGCGTAGCCTTCCCTAAGCATCAATGCCTTTTCTTAGGGGCACTCACCTTTTGTTTATTTTTGGTTTAAGCATTAGACACCTTTTTACCTGCACCACAGCTCCCCTCACTTCCCAGGGGGGGAACAAGGGGATGGGTCAAATGCAGAGGACAAATTTCACCACACACCTAGTGTGTGTGTGTGACAATCATTGGTACTTTAACTTTAACTTAACTTAACGCTGTTTAGCTACCGGCTGCCACGTACTGATATGGAAGAGTATTACATGGTTACTCTGCCGAGCTCTAGACAGCACCGACACTCAACAACACATCATTTGCAGACTATAATTACTGGTTTGCAAAAAATATTTTTAACCCAAATAGGTGAAATTACATAATCTCCCACGGCACACCAGACTGTATCTCACGGCACAGTGGTTGAAAAACACTGACATAACCAACGTAACAAGCATGTTACTCTTTTAACAGACAACCCTGGCTCGTTTTAAAGACAAAAATCTACTGATTTCAAGTTTGTGTCTAAACTCAATTAACCTAAAGATTCACAGCTGATCGATTGAGGGGGCTGGAACCGGCAACTTTTAGAACCAGGGGCCGTATTTATCAAGCTTCTTAGAATTACTCCTAAGAAGTTTGCTAAGAGTTGACTTAAGAGTAAATAAATTCTTCGCTGAAAGCTGCACTTAAAAGTTAGTTATCAAGCGTCTTACTCACGCTTTCAGCGAAGTGTAGGACTGAATCTTAAGTGTCACACTCAGAGCTGAATTACGACATTACTATGTGCCGTAAACGGAATTGTAGGTGACGTCATTTCTGTGTCCATAGAAATGACCAATCACGGAAGGGAATCCCTTGTCTAAGAATAAAGAAATATCTTAGAAATATTTAAGTGGACAATGGGAGTGTATATTTTGACAATAAACTACAAAATAATACAAAACAAACTAGTCCCCGCCCGCACTCACGCTACCGCTCCCTCTCTTCTCTCGCCCACACACTCACTGACGTCACTCACCTCACACATACGCTACTCTCATAACATTTTCTTTCCAATTCATTAATGAGGCAACTAATTTGAAACTGGTGTGGGTGGCTCTATATATACTAGCCCACTGCAGCCACATGCAGAAATCAACAAGGAATCGAAAATTATTAAATCTGTGACAAAAATAATACCCGCTCTTTCTAAATGATACTGTTTGATCAGCTGCTCGTCATCAAACAAAGCCAGGACATCCTTCCGCTCCCTGAACGTTCGCACACGTCGCTCTCGCCTCAGTGCCATCCCCCGCTGGCAACTCCTAACCACTTAAGACACCTCTGAAGCTCTCTTAAATATCGTGGAGAGTAGGAGTGATTCTTAGACTTAAGAAAGTTGATAAATAGCTTTTATTCTTAAGTTTGAGAGTAGGACTAAATTTCGCAAATTCTCAGGACTTAAGTGTAAAATGGGACTCTAAGACGCTTGATAAATACGGCCCCTGATATCTGGTTGCATTTGTTAGGTTCTGTCGGTCTTGAACCCCAAGATGCGCAGGTAAGCATCACTTTAATGCCAAAAACAAAGTGCAGCTTGGAATTGCACAGGAAGCATGCAGTAACAAGGAACAAGAGTCAATGGTCAAGCCAAGCTGGTTTATAAAGGAGCCTGATTGGCAACGTGGAGCAGGTGAGTCCAGATTGCCAATCAGGATCATGTGAGGGTGACAGCGCTCAAGCCAGAAGAGTGGTGAAGGCAAACAGGAAGTGAAATGGAAATTCAAGCGCTGAAATAATAAAAAAAACGAAATAAAGTCAGGCCTAACAGGTCCTGACAGCATCGGTTTATCGTCAACAACTCTACACGTCACCATGTTATTGTCATGATTTTAATACCGCACTATTTATATTGCCGTTACACTCGTAATATTCCCTTATGATCTTATCTGATGTCTCCTCCAGGTCCTCTTTGCCGTTTTTGACTCTGTCCAAGGTTTTGTCATCATCACCGTGCACTGCGCCATGCGGCGAGAGGTGAGTCCTATTTCCTCTTTTTTATTTCCCCCTTTATCCCCCTCCGCACAGAAGCTCATGGATCCCGGACATCTGCAAGTTCACGCGGGTCATCTGTAAATCCGTGCCACACACGCCGTGACCTCAGCTGCGCCCGCTCGCTCGCCTTCGACGGGCGGGATCCCTGTTTGCAAATCTCATGTTACATTCCGGGTCGCTGTGAGGTCACGTCAGAACGCGAGCGGATCAGACTCCACGGTAGGAGGGAAGGGGCGGGCGGGGGTATTAGCTCGCTGCTTATGCTGCGTTCCAGTTACCTCGGAAGTGGAAGCTGGGAGTGATGTCACAGCCGAGTTGTGAGCGTTCCAGTTACGATGCCGGAAATCAAGATGGCCACATCCACGAAAGCTATTTTTGCGCTTGCCTTGTCTGAATATAAACAACTTCTGGGAAAAGACGCACTCTTTCTGCAACCTTCAAACACGATGGATGAAACGGACACACAGACACTATTGCTCGCCATGTACAGCGTATATCTCAGCAGGCACAAGACTGATTTATTGATTGATTGGAACTTTTATTAGTAGATTGCACAGTACAGTACAGACATTGAAACAACGTTGAGAACTTGTTGAATTAGGTCCTGACATTTAGCAACTCAAACTTAAGGTTGGAACAACATGCTTTTTGACGACGTTTAATCAATGTCAGGTTTTGACGTTGACTTGACCATTGAACTGTGGTCATTTTCCAACCAATATTCTACAACACAAATACAACGTTGAAACAACATGCTTTTTGACAACGTTTAATCAATGTCAGGTTTTGACGTTGACTTGACCATTGAACTGTGGTCATTTCCCAACCAATATTCTACAACACAAATACAACATTGAAACAACATGCTTTTTGACAACGTTTAATCAATGTCAGGTTTTGACGTTGACTTGACCATTGAACTGTGGTCATTTTCCAACCAATATTCTACAACACAAATACAACGTTGAAACAACATGCTTTTTGACAACGTTTATTCAATGTCAGGTTGTGACGTTGATTTAACCATTGAATTTTGGTCATGTTCCCAACCAATATTCTACAACAAAAATACAACGTTGAAACAACATGCTTTTTGACGACGTTTAACACTAGAAGTCCCAGCATTTTTCTGTCTACCTAGAAGACCCAGAGAGGGGTCATTTGGCCCGACGCTTTTCCCGAATACACTAATCACTCATTTTGTTATGGTAATGAGGCTGTTAGGGGCAGTTTGTCTAGGTAGACAGAAAAATTATACATGTGGGAAATGCCGAAAGGAGCAATGGCAGTGCCAGGATTGTGAGTGACTGCTCAAATGTATGTCAGTCACGTTTACATGGACATGGTTTTTCATTCTTTGTAAATATACTTTTTTCTTTGTAAATTTTTTTTTTTAAACTATTTTTGGCACACAAAAATAACAATTGCTTCTGCAACAACCCTCCACACCAAAACTGGGAAAACAGTTGCTTTTTCATTCTTTGTAAATATGTTTTGTTTTGTATTTTTTTTAACAATAAATGTCAGAGTGTTGATCCCTTCATTCTGTTGATCCTTGCAAAAACACACACAACCTACCTCAGAACTAAAGCTTGAGCTGTAAGGTCCCCTCCCCCACACAGGCTCAAGTGGCCCCCTGCCGTGTGCCACTAACAGCCACATTTTCATAACAAAAGGAGTGTCCACAGGGGGGACTAGGGGTCAAATGACCCTCTTGTGTGTTTTCTAGGTAAAAGTGTCAATTGACCCTTCTCTGGGACTTCGCGTGTTAATCAATGTTGGGTTCTAACGACCTCGACTTAAACAAGTTGAAAAACTTATTCGGGTGTTACCATTTAGTGGTCAATTGTACGGAATATGTACTGTACTGTGCAATCTACTAATAAAAGCTTCAATCAATCAATCAAAACGCTGATTTGACCATTGAATTTTGGTCATCTTCCCAACCAATATTCTACAACACAAATACAACATTAAAACAACATGCTTTCTGACGACGTTTACTCAATGTTAGGTTCTGACGTTGATTTGACCATTGAATTTGGTAATTTTCCCAACCAATATTTTAGCACACAAATACAACGTTGAAACAACATACATTTTGACGATGTTTAATCAATGTTGGGTTCTGACGTTGATTTGACCATTTAAATTTGGTTATTTTCCAACCAATATTCTTCAACACAAATACAACGTTAAAACAACATGCTTTTTGACAACGTTTAATCAATGTTGGGTTTTGACGTTGACTTGACCATTGAATTTTGGTCATTTTCCAACCAATATTCTACAACACAAATACAATGTTGAAACGACATGCTTTTTGACGACGTTTAATCAATGTTGGGTTCTAACGCTGATTTGACCATAGAATTTTGGTCA
Source organism: Entelurus aequoreus (assembly GCF_033978785.1). NCBI lineage: Eukaryota > Metazoa > Chordata > Actinopteri > Syngnathiformes > Syngnathidae > Entelurus > Entelurus aequoreus. The sequence goes on from NC_084750.1 coordinate 41,286,571, forward strand.
TCTTCTCAACCAATATTCTAAAAAACAAATACAACGTTAAAACAACATGCTTTCTGACAACGTTTAATCAATGTTAGTTTCTGACGTTGATTTGACCATTGAATTTTGATCATTTTCCCAACCAATATTTTAGCACACAAATACAACGTTGAAACAACATGCTTTTTGACGATTTTTAATTAATGTTGGGTTCTGACGTTGATTTGACCATTTAAATTTGGTCATTTTCCAACCAATATTCTACAACACAAATACAACAGTGAAACAACATGCTTTTTGACAACGTTTAATCAATGTTGGGTTCTGACGTTGACTTGACCATTGAATTTTGGTCATTTTCCAACCAATATTCTACAACACAAATACAACGTTGAAACAACATGCTTTTTGACGACGTTTAATCAATGTTGGGTTCTAACGCTGATTTGACCATAGAATATTGGTCATCTTCCCAACCAATATTCTACAACACAAATACAACATTAAAACAACATGCTTTCTGACAACGTTTAATCAATGTTAGTTTCTGACGTTGATTTGACCATTGAATTTTGATCATTTTCCCAACCAATATTTTAGCACACAAATACAACGTTGAAACAACATGCTTTTTGACGATTTTTAATTAATGTTGGGTTCTGACGTTGATTTGACCATTTAAATTTGGTCATTTTCCAACCAATATTCTTCAACACAAATACAACGTTAAAACAACATGCTTTTTGACAACGTTTAATCAATGTTGGGTTTTGACGTTGACTTGACCATTGAATTTTGGTCATTTTTCAACCAATATTCTACAACACAAATACAACGTTGAAACAACATGCTTTTTGACGACGTTTAATCAATGTTGGGTTCTAACGCTGATTTGACCATAGAATTTTGGTCATCTTCTCAACCAATGTTCTAAAAAACAAATACAACGTTAAAACAACATGCTTTCTGACAACGTTTACTCAATGTTAGTTTCTGACGTTGATTTGACCATTGAATTTTGATCATTTTCCCAACCAATATTTTAGCACACAAATACAACGTTGAAACAACATGCTTTTTGACGATGTTTAATTAATGTTGGGTTCTGACATTGATTTGACCATTGAAATTTGGTCATTTTCCAACCAATATTCTACAACACAAATACAACAGTGAAACAACATGCTTTTTGACAACGTTTAATCAATGTCAGGTTCCGATGTTGACTTGACCATTGAATTTTGGTCATTTTCCAACCAATATTCTTCAACACAAATACGTTTGAACAACATGCTTTTTGACGACGTTTAATCAATGTTGGGTTCTGACGTTGATTTGACCATTGAATTTTGGTCATTTTCCAACCAATATTCTACAGCACAAATATGTTAAAACAACATGCTTTCTGACAACCTTTATTCAATGTCAGGTTGTAACGTTGATTTGACCTTTGAAATTTGGTCACTTCCCAACCAATATTCTACTGCACAAATACAACGTTGAAACAAAAATTATTTTTGACAACATTTATTCAAAATCCCGTTGTGACGTTGATTTGACCATTGAAATTTGGTAATTTCCCGGCCAAAAATGTTGATCCAACGTTAGACACCAACGTTGTCTCAATTTACAAATACAACTATTTTGCAACGTTTTTTCAAAGTCAGTTTTAAAGGACATGTACCGTATTTTTCGGAGTATAAGTCCGAAAAATACTTTGGCCTTAAATACCATCCTGGGGACCATAGATAATTAATTCGTGGGCCGGAACTGGCTCGAAGGCCTGGACTTTGACAGGCCTGGTCGAGAACTACAACTGCATAGGAACTACAGTGTTTGGATTGTAATTATCCAAATATGACGAGCAGCAAAGTACCGTATTTTTCGGAGTATAAGTCGCTCCGGAGTATAAGTTGCACCGGCCGAAAATGCACAATAAAGAAGGGAAAAAACATATATAAGTCGCACTGGAGTATAAGTCTTATTTTTGGGGGAAATGTATTTGATAAAACCCAACACCAAGAATAGACATTTGAAAGGCAATTTCAAATAAATAAAGAATAGTGAACAACAGGCTGAATAAGTGTACGTTATATGAGGCATAAATAACCAACTGAGAACGTGCCTGGTATGTTAACGTAACATATTATGGTAAGAGTCATTCAAATAACTATAACATATAGAACATGCTATACGTTTACCAAACAATCTGTCACTCCTAATCGCTAAATCCCATGAAATCTTATACGTCTAGTCTCTTACGTGAATGAGCTAAATAATATTATTTGATATTTTACGGTAATGTGTTAATCATTTCACACATAAGTCGCTCCTGAGTATAAGTCGCACCCCCGGCCAAACTACGAAAAAAACCGCGACTTATAGTCCGAAAAATACGGTATGTATAATCAACATTGTATCAACGTTGTCTTATGCCTGCTGGGACACCACATCAAATAAATGTAGTTTACACTCCAGTGACGTTACCATATATAAATGTGCAACAATACATTATTGACTGACTGATTTACTGCGACAAAAACTAAGCAGAAGTGCTAATAACGGATATTATAAAAGCGGATATCATTGTTTACATCCATAGCAGCCATTTTTTAAACAAACTCGGGGGTGCACTGCAAAAAGTGAAATCTAAGTAAGATTAAATATCTCAAATAAGGGAGATATTTGCTTATTTTCTGTCTGATAAGATAAATCTTCTCACTAAGCAGATTTTATGTTAGAGTGTTTTACTTGTTTAAAATGTTTCGGTCCTAAATGATCTAAGTAAGATGTTACAGCTTGTTGCTGAGATTTGATGACCTATATTGAGTAAAACATGCTTGAAACTAGAATATCAAGTGTTGCAAAGCTGTGTCATCAACACTCAAAAGTATAAAACTACTTTTTTAAAGTAATCATTTCTTATTTCACAATTGTGTCTCATAATTAAAACAGATGACAGCCAAATGGACTTTGCTGTTTTAATTTCAATGAAACAATAGAAAATACGTACTCATATAGTAGTACAGTTGGCACAGTACAGTAAACTGACAGTTAATATTTAAACATTTAATATGTGACATTTCAAACTATTTTGAACAGAAATAGTTCATGCACATTCAGGTAAATTCTTCAAAATTACAATAAAAAAGAATTTGGCCGGGGGTTGGGCTGTATATATGCGCACTAATTGACTGAAAGAGCACGCACTTGGAGCAATGATGTCATGTTATTGATGGAAAAATGCATTTTTAGACCTGAGCGGCTAGTAGACCCCGAGAGTAACAAGCGGTTGCCTTGTTGCCGTTCCATTAAGAAAAATAAACTAGTTTTTAGTACAAGTTTGCTGGTTTCCAGAAATGTAATGCCGAGCGCATATCATTATGTCAAGATAATGGCACTAGCATTTACTTCATTTAAGAATAATTTTCAACATATTGAGCAAAAAGGTCTCTTTTTTTTCTACCAAGAAAAGTGCACTTGTTATTAGAATATACTTATTTTAAGGTAATTTGGGGTTCATTGAGGTTAGCTAATTTTACTTGTTTTGGAAAGTCTTGACAAGCCAAATTGTCTTGTTCTATTGGCAAATAATTTTGCTTAGTTCATATAAAATACCCCTTATTTTTGTTTTGTTTTTTCTTGTTTTTGACCACTGACTTTGTGCAGTGTGGTGAGGATTCTCCGACTTCCCGAGTCAGAAATCCGACAACAAGGGGCGATCCAGTTTAAATCCCGACTCGTAACTCAGGATTTCCGACTTCCACTACAAATAGATCACACCATAAGGTCCAATATTGTTGTGTGTCGTCTTCATAATGCTGTATCACAGTGCAGTATTGTCCATCGGAGCCAAGGCCGCTTTAAGGAGCTTAGTAAGATTTTGTATGGAATAAGACGATAAGTCCCTCACTAATGCCCCAAGTGTATATTTGCCACAGGCTTTGCTGTGCCCCCCCTGGGGTTACTGCATTTTAAACTTATTACGCACATGCATGTTTTTAGGCCTTACACAAAGCCACCGTGCACTGAACAATGATGTCTTCATGTAAGTGAATATTAAAATGCTTAGCTGCGTTAAATCAATATCGCAACAGCGGTGAGGATCTGTGCACAGTAAGTCCAGGCATTAGTCTTTGTGAATGTATGGAAATCCTCCCTAGCAGGAGAGCAAGTACGAATGCTGCCGAGTCGCAGGCACACAGGGGGGCCCTGACAGGGAGGAATGAAAGCAGAAATCCCTGTTTTTAAACATTCCGCATCAAAATATCAATTCCGCGTTTTTATAATGAAATATTGTTGCGTATAAGGACGGTAGTCAAAAGATGGAGCTAACTTTGTTTTCTTATCAGCATTCGAACAGTATTTATACATCGGTGGCTTCTCAGTGCAACGCCGGAAATGTGTCCCCGTGAAAACGTGTCCGACCGGAACGCTAACAATAATAACAGTTTTGTGAGTGAACGTTATAAACTCACTTCAATATTTAAAAAAATAGGACCTAAACTAAATGCGGTGAACGCTCACCTCAGCCGCAGGTACTCGCTGTTCCTCTTGCCTAAACGCCGCACTGAGATGCAGGACAGAGAGACCATCAGGAGTGCCAAAACAAGGTGCACATCTGCGGTCCCCTCCAAGGTTTCTCATTGTATCCCATTGGGTCGAGTTTTTTTCTTACCCTGACGTGGGATCTGAGCTGAGGATGTCGTTGTGGCTTGTGCAGCCCTTTGAGACACTTGTGATTAAGGGCTATATAAATACACGTTGATTGATTGATTGATTGAACGATGACGGCTTTCTATCGTATTTTTCGGACTATAAGTCGCAGTTTTTTTCATAGTTTGGCCGGGGGTGCGACTTATACTCAGGAGCGACTTATGTGTGAAATTATTAACACATTACCGTAAAATATCAAATATTATTTATCTCATTCACGTAAGAGACTAGACGTATAAGATTTCATGGGATTTAGCGATTAGGAGTGACAGATTGTTTGGTAAACGTATAGCATGTTCTATATGTTGTAGTTATTTGAATGACTCTTACCATAATATGTTACGTTAACATACCAGGCACGTTCTCAGTTGGTTATTTATGCCTCATATAACGTACACTTATTCAGCCTGTTGTTCACTATTCTTTATTTATTTTAAATTGCCTTTCAAATGTCTATTCTTGGTGTTGGCTTTTATCAAATACATTTCCCCCAAAAATGCGATTTATACTCCAGTGCGACTTATATATGTTTTTTTCCTTCTTTATTAGGCATTTTCGGCAGGTGCGACTTATACTCCGGAGCGACTTATACTCGGAAAAAAACGGTACTTTGCTGCTCGTCATATTTGGATAATTACAATCTAAACACTGTAGTTCCTAACCAGTTGTAGTTCTGGACCAGGCATGTCAAAGTCAAGGCCCGCGGGCCAGTTCCGGCCCACAAATTAATTATCTATGGCCCCCGGGATGATATTTAAAGCCAAAGTAAGACAAAGAAAACAATCTAAAGTTGTCTTTATTTTATAGTTTTAATGCCATGATTTTAATAGTCCGGCCGCGCGTGTGCACAGATTTTCCTCCCATGTGGCCCCTGAACTAAAATAAGTTTGACACCCCTGTTCTAGTCTAATTAATAATAGCCAGCCAGAAAATATATTTTTGACGTGACGATGTAAACAGAGGTCACAACACCGGAAGTATATTACCCGAGGGGGCGTGGCTACAGGATAGAGTTGCCAACGTTGTCTGAGGTCTTTGCATGCATGTTAGAGAATCTTACATAACATTTTCAATAATAATAATGTTAGTAAATTACAAAAAAAAACCATTAAATTAGACATGTACAGTCGTTGTCAAAAGTTTGCATACACTCGTAAAGAACATAATGTCATGGCTGTCTTGAGTTTCCAATAATTTCTACAACTCCTATTTTTTTGTGATAGAGTGATTGGAGCACATACTTGTTGGTCACAAAAAACAATCATGAAGTTTGCTTCTTTTATGAATTTATTATGGGTCTACTGAAAATGTGAGCAAATGTGCTGGGTCAAAAGTATACATACAGCAATGTTAATATTTGCTTACATGTCCCTTGGCAAGTTTCACTGCAATAAGGCGCTTTTGGTCGCCATCCACAAGCTTCTGCTTGAATTTTTGACCACTCCTCTTGACAAAATTGGTGCAGTTCAGCTAAACGTGTTGGTTTTCTGACATGGACTTGTTTCTTCAGCATTGTCCACACGTTTAAGTCAGGACTTTGGGAAGGTCGTTCCAAAACCTTCATTCTAGCCTGATTTAGCCATTCCTTTACCACTTTTGAGGTGTGTTTGGGGTCATTGTCCTGTTGGAACACCCAACTGCGCCCAAGACCCAACCTCCGGGCTGATGATTTTAGCTTGTCCTGAAGAATTTGGAGGTAATCCTCCTTTTTCATTGTCCCATTTACTCTCTGTAAAGCACCAGTTCCATTGACAGCAAAACGGGCCAAGAGCATAATACTATCCACCACCATGTTTGACGGTAGACTTGGTGTTCCTGGGATTAAAGGCCTCACCTTTTTTCCCAATTGCAGGAAATGTTGTTTGTGATGTCCAAAATTGTCTTTCGGGGCTTGCGCGGCAGCACTTTGTGCCAAAAGAAATTGTCAGATTTTCTCTTTTTTTCTCAAAAGGAGCTCACATGCCTGAAGTGAATATCAAAATGCTTTGCCGCGTTAAATCAATATCACAACAGCGGCGAGGATCCGGGCACAGGAAGTCCAGGCATTAGTCTTTGTGAACGTATGAAAATCCTCTCCTGCAAGAGAGCGAGTACGAACCCTGCCGAGTCGCAGGCACACGGGAGTGAATGAAAGGACCACGGCGACACCGGCACCCTGCTGAGATCAGTCATGATAGGATGGCGAGGGGAGGGTTCCATCTTGAGGGACACGATTGAGAATAGGGCTGATAGGAACGAGGGAACGGTGTGTTTTTTGGAGGGGGACGTGATGCACACGCGCATGCAGAACAATGGCGAAAGTGTGCAGACCGAAAGGAAGGAGACGGATGGAAGGAAACAATGGAGGCTAGAAGCTTGCCCATGCAGTATTAATCAGACATGGATGCTGCTCCGGTCCCATTCATTTGTGGCGTCAGATAAGACCACCCACGGAGAGAACGCTCTTATTCGCTCTAACACAGCTTGCTACACGAGTGCTCTTGTTTGACGCTCTCGCAAGATATGACGACAGTGCGAAATGAAAAGGCAGATGCGAATGGACGGGGAAAAACCCTGCAAGACCCAATTGTTCTGTTATCTGGGATGTTATAAGAAGCATGGAGGCATGTGGGAAATCAAATATGACTCTGTGCTCAGGTGTGTGCGTGTGAACCTCTCCGCGAGCCAACAGCTTCACTTTTCTTACCTGTCTTCCCTGTCTCGTCCACACCAAACCCCGCCCCCCGCTCTACAGGTGCAGGATGCCATGCGCTGTCGGATGGGCGGGTGCAAAGACGACAGCGAAAACTCCCCGGACTCCTGCAAGAACGGACAGGTGCAGATCATGGTGAATAGTATTTCATTTCATCCCACCTGCTGTTGGCCTAGAGAGAGCATGTTTGTTTTCACCAGAACTTTGTAGGAAATTGCACAAAATGGCTGCTGGTTTATCTTCCTGCAACAGGACCATCTATTTCAGTCCTCGCGGGCTTTTGATGTGATTTTCGCAGCGTAAAAAGCCTGAATTTGCGGGCGCTTTGTCTATATATTTTTAGTTGGTTTTCTTCGACTTGTGGTTTTATGGATTTGCTATCATTTAGTAAGGCTGTGAGTCTTTGGGCACCACACCATTCGATTCGATTCCTGGGGGTAACGATTCAATTCAGAATTGATTCTCGATTCAAAACGATTCTAGATTATTTAAAAAAAATATTGGATGCCAGTTTTATGATTAACTAAATTCTCCCATAAAATACATAAACAGCTCTGATAAATTTCTATATTACTTAAAAGAAAACTGGTTTTGTTTGATAAAATACTACCCAAACATTTAATAAAGTCAAATACACATAAAGTCAATCTGTACAGCAGATATAGATCATCTACATCAACAATATGATTTGATTGAGTGGCTGGACTGGAAAGATTTAAATATGTGTATATATATATATATATATATATATATATATATATATATATATATATATATATATATATATATATATATATATATATATATATATATATATATATATATATATATATATATTTTTTTTTTTAAATTTAATTGTATTTATTTTTATTTTTATTATTATTATTTTTTGAATCGATTAAATCGTTACAAAGAAGAACCGCAATTATTTTGAAAAAATATTTTTTGACACCCCTATCAGGTCGTGCGTTGTTTCGTTTAATAAAATTCTACCCAAACATTTAATAAAGTCTAATACAAATAAAGTCAATCTGTATAGCAGATATAGATCATCTACATCAACAATATGATTTGATTGAGTGGCTGGACAGGAAAGATTTAAATATATATATAAATTATATATTTAAATTTTTTTTTAAATTTTATTATTTATTTTCTTTTTTCTTTTTTTTTAATCGATTAAATTGTTACAAAGAAGAACCGCAATTATTTTGAAAACTGATTTTTTTGACACCCCAATCAGGTCGTCCGTTGTTTCGTTTAATAAAATTCTACACAAACCTTTAATGAAGTCAAATACAAATAAAGTAATAGATCATCTACATCAACAATATGATTTGACTGAGTGGCTGGACAGGACATATTTAAAAGAAAAAAACCAATCTATTTTTAAAACAATTAAATCGTTACAAATAAGAACCGCTATTATTCTGAAATCAGATTTTTTGACACCCCAGGTTGTCCGTTGTTGTAACATTAACCTCAAACAGGATTGGAACAAAAATAGAAAAAAACAAATACTGTATTGATGGTATACCTATTTTATAGCACAGATACTTAAAAGTAGACACTAGATGGCAGTACAAGCACCTACTCAGCGCTCATTGACCAAGTTTGTACTTTATTTCATGATAACTAATAATCATAGTGACTAATTATAACTATAAAAAAATGATTCCTTTTTGTCCGCGGTCTGCTCTGTCGTCCACTTGTTGCAGACATTCCCCGTGTGTTTTTTAACGCTTGAAAAACATTTGTCCTTATTAAAAAATCATTTATTTTCCGACACATGTACCCCCGGACGTTGTGAAGTGTTGACGGCGATCAATCGCGGTGATTTTTGTTGGTGAACAAGAGATGACGAGAGATTATCATCACACTTCAACATCTCTAACATCTAAAAAGCTGCCTCTTTGCTCTCTCAGCATTACAAAAGAGAATATGTTCTTAATTGTCTTACCCCGGTTAAATAAAGTTAAAATAATAGGGGTGCATGTCTTTGGGCAGTTAAAGATTGGAACCAATTCCTGGGGGGACGATTCGATTCAAAATGGATTTTTGATTCAACACGATTCTTGATTCAATTCGATTTTCACAATGTTTTATTTGGTATAATGTTTATAATAAAATATTTTTAAAACAGGTTGCCGGTTAGAAAGGATCCTTCTGGGTTCATGGAGATGCCCTAAAAAATATTTTGAAAAATATATTCTAATTTAATACATTTTTGAAAATTATTATTCGATTTCATCATCATCGTTTATTTTTATTCCTTTCATGAAAATGCATAAATACCATCCACGTACAGTTCACACTTTCATAGTTTTTTTTGTTTCTCACACATTTTCATGATCAGAAAGGAGCAGATGGAAGAAAATGATTCTTACATGTATCTGCCCTCTTTAACACAAAATATTTTAGTTGACCTTATCACTGTTCCCTACACCAACACTCGAACTCCAACATACTTTTGAATTTTTCTTAAAGCATTTTCACAATGAATGAATTAAGAACCGGGATGAATAAGGATCGCGATTTGGAAGTCAATCGATTATTTTGTGCACCCCTATTAAATAAACCTAAATATATTAGGGGTGTAACGGTACACAAAAATTTCGGTTCGGTACGTACCTCGGTTTAGAGGTCACGGTTCGGTTCATTTTCGGTACAGTAACAAAACAACAAAATATAAATTTTTGGGTTATTTATTTGCCAAATTTGCAAAATCTTCCACCAAAAATATTTTTCTTAGTGGAATATTTGATGTGAAGTAATCAGAACCTTGGATAGGTCAATAATTCATAATAACATTGATTTTGATTCAATATTCTGTTTTCAGCAATGACAGTTTGAAATAACAAAAAACAGCTTTGTTTTATTAGTCAACATTGCAACTTTTTCTAAATTACATTTAACCTTTAAGCTTTTTTATTTCACTTTTGTTATGTTTTTGTTTATTTTAATAGTATTTTTAGAATGTGCCGTGGGCCTTTAAAACATTAGCTGTGGGCCGCAAATGGCCTCCGGGGCACACTTTTGACACCCCTGCTATAGATAATAAAGAATTGAATGTGATAAATCTATGGATAAAAAGCAGAGCCTGGCGACGCATGCGCGTTTATCATAACTCTCTCGCTCTCTCTGTCTCTGCCCCTCCCTCACCAATGCTGCTGCACGCACAATTTGTTTTGTTTTTAACCCCTTCTTAACCCTGAACGTACATTGAAAATACACGCAACCCTAACTCAAAATGCCGGACATTTGAGGCATTTAAGAAACTCCGCCCTGACAGCTCCGCATAAGAGGACATGTCCGGTGAAAAGAGGACGTATGGTCAGTCTATCCTAGCCCGTTAGCTGCTAGCATGCCGTGTGTTGTGCCTCGGTGTGCATTGTTTACACAACGTGCGTTACGCTACTTAATATGTCCGTGTGGAAACTCGTTCGGTACACCTCCGAACCGAACCGGAACCCCCGTACCGAAACGGTTCAATACAAATACACATACCGTTACACCCCTAAAATATATCTATACCAGTAAGTGAGAATGCAGTTGTGTTGCTAAATGTTTTTTACTACATTACCCAGAAGGCTTAGCGCTGTAGACAGGAACAAGAAGTAGGTCTGAGCTCGGAGGAGGACTGCCATTGTGATTTTGTTGTTGTTTCCTGCTTTGTCTACACAAGAAACCAACATAAGTTGTAATTAGATCGCTGACGCGCGCGTTTGGGCACCGCTCTGAGATTGATTTTAATGGAAAAAATTACGCTGATTGGCCAAAATGTGCGGGGAATGTGTAGGCGTTGGTTGATCCATCCAGCCATCCATTTTCTACCGCTTATCCCTTTCGGGGTCGCGGGCGGTGCTGGAGCCTATCTCAGCTACAATCGGGCGGAAGGCGGCGTACACCCTGGACAAGTCGCCACCTCATCGCAGGGCCGGCGTTGGTTGAATTTGCGTAAAATAGCACGATCGAAAATTCCTAGAGGAACTGCACTTTGCACAACTTTTTTATTTTTCTGGTGAAATTGTTGTATTTTTTCTCATAGTCCATAACCCAATCAAAATGTGCTCCTACAGCGCATTACTTTTTGAGCAATATTTAAAAATTCCAGTGAATACTGGCCGCCAGATTGCGTCAATGCCTCTTGTTCCCTGTTTGTCATTCAATAGCAGGAACTCATCATTAATTATGCATTATCCATTTGAAGTCAATTATTAGAGAAATGCGTGATTTCCCGTCCCATTTAAATGTCACTCGACCGCCACAGTTCAGTGCATGACAATGACTTTCCAAAGTGTCGCATCGCTTTGCATAAAAAGTTGCCAGCGGGTGAAGTGTGCACAATACGATTGTTGGACATGTTCCACAATGGCATTGACAAGTTTTCAGATAAAGCTGCGTGAATACCTGCAAAACTCCCCCCCCCCCCCCCCCCCCCCAAAAAAAATAAAAAGACAAATCAGCATTTTTTATTATTGCTTTCTGTGTGATACATCATTTATTCTGCTCGGCCAATTTCAGGAGACTTAATTTCTTCCTCAAATCCGTTTGCAGTGACGATTAGAAGTTGCTGAACTCCATCACGGGTTATCCAGATGAATCTTTTTCAGCGTTTCCCTCGGTCACCTTGAGGAGCATTCACAGACTGATTTACTAAACGTTTGCATCTATTAAAACATGTGCAAACTAGTTAGCACACGCAAAGCTGATCTACTACGAATGCGCAAAATAAGAGAGTTCAATTCATTCAGCGTTTCTGTTTTTGTGTATAAGTGCAGAATATATGATGATTATTTGAAGGAGCAGACGCCAACGTAATCATTTACCACTGGCAATGTCATTGATCAAGACAGGAACTGTTCTGCGGCCGCTGTTTCGCGTCTATATGTAGCATGTTTAGATTGTACGTGGCACAATTTGGCACAGTTACGCACAAATGGCTGTGTTTTATGCAACTTTTCTTACCTGTTGGTACCTGAAAATTCTAACTTAAACCATGGGGACATGGCGGAAATATTTTCAAAAAACAAACTTCCCAAATTTTCTCCAAACAAGACGTTTAGAATTTGAGACTTGAGTGTCGTATTTTGCCCAAGTTACGTCAACAGATATTAGTGATGTGCGATACCACTGAATTTATTTCCAATCCGATACCAAGTAAAAAAAGGCTGGTATTGGCGATCGGCAAATATGCCTGACATGTCTGCTAAAATGTTTAAAATTGTGTAATAATAACATATCTGTTTAAAAAAAACAGTACAAATTTAAGGAAAAGAGAACAAAATTGGAATGTAAAGAGAAAAAACTGAGTTATCTAAACTAATAAAAACAAAATACTTAATACAATATATATATATATATATATATATATATATATATATATATATATATATATATATATATATATATATATATATATATATATATATATATATATACATATATATACATATAAAAAATATATATATATATATATATAAAATATATATATATATAATATATGTTTTTAGCATTTTTTTTTATATCAGAATGGCCCCCCCCTCGACTTTTTAGTATGTTGAAAAAAGTTTAGACACCTCTGATCTAAAGTTTTAACTCTCAAAATAAAAATAAAATATACTTAAAATACAAACAAAGTTTAGTTAGTTAATTAAACAAAATAGTAATACTATTGAATTAATTAGAATAATTTTAACAACCACGACAGACACTTTTAAATGTGTAACTGAACATAAATATTTTTGTACAGGGAGATTTGTTGACACACTTTTTTATGCAGTTAAACAATCTTATTATTGTTATTATTTTATTTGTATTCCTATTCCTACATGGGTAAAAACAATAGTCAAAATGTAAGAAGAAAGCAAAGAAATCGGTATGTAAAGACAAAAAGCTGAAATGTTATAACTAATATATATATATGTATATGTATATAATATACCTAGTCACCTATAATAAATAGCTGGTGCAAGCCTTTTTTAATAAAAAAATATCAATATGGCACATACGTTGACTTTTTATTTAGTGGAAAAGGTTTGAACACCTCTGAAGTAAACTATCGATATTTTGATTTGAGGATTGATATTAGAGCATAAAAATCTGGTATCGGCAGTATCGATACACATCACTAACGGATATTTCCATATATTGTACAGGTTTAGCCAGAGTTTAGCGCGAGTACGCCATTTGTATTCAAAATTGGTGTCAATAAGCTCCTTCTTTTTCTCTGTCCTCTTGTTGTGGGGCAGACTGGCTCGTACATGCACATGTTGCCAGTCCGAATACTAAGTAGCGTATAGTTCTATCTGTCAGTAGACTTGGTATGGAAGCGCTAAAAACAACATGGCCGAGGGTGTGGGGACGCAGTCACAGGGGGCTTGGCCTGGAGGAGGACTTTGGCACGTGAATAAGACCGCCCACAAAACGACGCATTCTGGAGAAACGGTCAAAAAGCGGCTTGAAGATAATCTGTGTGAATTATTATCGATGCAAAATGTTGACGCACTAGGAAGTGTTTTACATGTAGGGAAAACAAATCATAAAATGATCCCTGTTAGGGGCTAATTAAATTAATTTCATTTAACATCATTTGTTTTTTATATGGAATTATAAATGAAAAAAATTATGTGTATTTCTGGTCTTGTAATCTTTGTCCGGACAGTGCGGCTGGATCAAAAGAGATGTCGGAGACGCTTTACTGAACTAAAAGTGGCTTTATTACAAGCAAATGTTATTATACAAGACTGCAGTTCCTGGAGGAGGTCAAGTCAAGAAAATGGCGCACTCCTAATTTGGAGAAGGCAAACAATCAGTTTTTATATTCCTCCTTCCTGTCCCTGTGTGTGTGCTAAATCAGGGGAGCGCATCCTGACCATTAAAGGAGAAGTTTGTGTGTAAGTGTCTGAAAAACAACTGCTTTAAGTCATAATTTAACTGTTGGCGTTGGGCTGAACATGTAGTCTCTTCTCAAGGATAGTGCTATCAGTCCCAGTTAGGACCTCTTTCCTACGAGAAGTGATCCACTTCACCTGCGAATATTAAGCTAAGGGGCCTTATCTTATTATGTGCTCAAACTGAAATACCACTATTTACTTAAACTTGGTGGTTTGCTTTCTCCAAGATGAATATAAACATTCACCACATGCAAAACATAATATGAGTTTATTAATTCACTTCAAAAACATTTTTTTCCCGTATGTGGATCATTCCCAACGCACGATGAATTGATTTACGTGGACCCCGACTAAAACAAGTTGAAAAACGTATTCGGGTGTTACCATTTAGTGGTCAATTGTACGGAATATGTACTGTACTGTGCAATCTACTAATAAAAGTTTCAATCAATCAATAAATCGATGGCAAGACCGGCGCCTCCCAGAGCGCACCTTTGCCGTGCTAAATATAAGCCCTCTTGTAGAGATCCCGCTTCAATATACGGAGCCCAGAGAAGGAGGCGCAGGCTGTATTTGTGTGCTGCATGTTCGGTAACACAACAAAACAGCACAGTTTGGAGCGTGGCATGCCATGAATGTGGAGGGAAATGAGTGTCTCCATGGCGACAACCGGAAAAGTCTGTGCAAAAACCTCATTTAAAAACACTGCACCACTTTTGCACTTAAATGTTAGAGTGCACACAATATTTAGTAGGGGTGTAAAAAAATAAAAAAACACAACCATTTTCAGATTAATCGTGATTAATCTGAAAATTAATCTGACACTTAATCGATTCCAAAAAAATCCAAAACTTTTTTTCTGTCTTATGTTTCGTCCAGCCACTCAGAGATACTTCTCTTGCCTTATTTGACTTTATTGAACGTTTGGGTAGAATTTTATCAAACAAAAACAGTTTTCTTTTAAGTAAAAAATATGTTGATCAGAGCTGTTTATCTATTTTACGGAGGAATGTAGTTAAAGTTAAAGTACCAATGATTGTCACACACACACACACACTAGGTGTGGTGAAATTTGTCCTCTGCATTCGACCCATCCCCTTGTTCACCCCCTGGGAGGTGAGGGGAGCAGTCGGCAGCAGCGGTGGGCGCGCCCGGGAATAATTTTTGGTGATTTAACCCCCAATTCCAACCCTTGATGCTGAGTGCCAAGCAGGGAGGTAATGGCTCCCATTTTTATAGTCTTTAGTATGACTCGGCCGGGGTTTGGACTCACGACCTACCGATCTCAGGGCGGATACTCTAACCACAAGGCCACTGAGTAGGTCATAAAAAAGGTTAGTCATAAAAATGGCACCCAATGTTATTAAAACAGTATAGATTTTGAATGGAGAATTGATTCTGAATCAAATGGTTACCCCTAAGAATCGAATCGTGCGGTTCCCCAAGATTCACAGCCCTCCTATTTAGCACTTAAGAGCTTATTAGAGCAGGCCCTAACTGTCTTCATTTAATTTCTGGACTTGTTATCGACACGCTGCTCCCACTGTTGACTGGTTACCATGGCAACGCTTGTCTTCCAAGGGAGGTGGATAATGAAACTATTCCTTTCCCTGCTTTAAATGGATGCTGAAAGAAAGTAAAGGACATTATCGAGATGTTCACAGGGTATCTCATTACAATAATCCCTTGGAATTTACAGGAGAATTGTCCCTGCACGCCGTCTTGTTAAAGTGCCGCTTTTAGGAGCATTACGTGATTCGTTAATCTCTTATTAAAGCTCCGTGCTCTCCCCCGCCACCATCAGAACTACCCGAACGCCGCCTACCCCGGCCAGCGCTGCGGCTCCTTGCGTTACGGCAGCGGCCCGCCGGTGCTGCCGCCAGGGGCGTGCCAGGAGCAGGCCCGTTGCCACAGTCTGCCCCGCAGCCTCGACCACCGCCACGTTCTCGGATACGCGCACGAGCAGAGCCCCGTCCCCAACAATACCCACGATCACAACCACGTCGGCAGCCACGCAGTATGTCGCCACGGGAAAAGAGTCAGTGGAAGGAGAGGGAGAAGGTGCAATTTGTAACATCCATCCATCCTTTTTCTACCGCTTGTCCCTTTTGGGGTCGCGGGGGGTGCTGGAGCCTATCTCAGCTGCATTCGGGCGGAAGGCGGCGTACACCCTGGACAAGACGCCACCTCATCGCAGGGCCAACACAGATAGACAGACAACATTCACACACTAGGGCCAATTTAGTGTTGCCAATCAACATATCCCCAGGTGCATGTCTTTGGAGGTGGGAGGAAGCCGGAGTACCCGGAGGGAACCCACGCAGTCACGGGGAGAACATGCAAACTCCACACAGAAAGATCCCGAGACCGGGATTGAACCCACTACTTCGTATTGTGAGGCACATGCACTAACCCCTGTACCACCGTGCTGCCCAATTTGTAACAACTACACTTTAAAGTGCTTTATAGCAGTGTTTCTTAACCATTCTTGGGTAGCAGCCGGGGCCTCAGCGGTACTCAGTTGTAGTACACTTTTCCACCACTTGTGGCATTAATGACAACATCAAGAAGTCTGCAGTCAAAGTCAGAGAAATTTCTTGAGTGCAAAAATTATGACTCGTGTATAATTTTGACCGTTTAGTGAATAAAAATAATCATTATTAATTTATTGTAGCACAACGCCGCCATTGTATTTACATTTTCTATTCATCAGTTATTTATGACACCCTTCTTATGCAGTATATTTTATGAATTTTATGAATTTTGTAATCAGCCCGATCTAAGCCTAAATTAGGCTTCTGTCTTAAATACCGTATTTTCCGGATTATTGAACGCACCAATATATAAACAGCACCCACTAAACTTGAGAAGAAAAAAACAAATGTTTCCATATATTAGCCGCACTGGACTTTAAGCCGCAGATATATAGGTTGTGAAATGAGTAATTTACACAGAAATATTTTGTATATTTTTATTTACATACATTAATTGTTTCCAAATGGTGTCTGTAACACGGCAGTAAAACGGCTGATCAAACAAAACATAAGTCATCCTCATGGACCCACTAGCTGTGGAAGATAGCTCTCCAATCTGCTAAACAGACTCAGTAACTCCACAGTGACGTTTTGGTGAATTTACTGAGGAATTTGTGAAACTGGAACAATACCAAAAAATGCCATTGTAAGTTAATAATACTAACACAGACACTCGGAAACGCGTTAGCATATTAGCTCATTCTAATGACGCTAGCTTCATTACGTTACGATAGCACGTACAAATATGCATGAAAACCCTCCTACAGACATCACACGTGTGACGGTTTGTTAAGTAAGAATTGTGCTAGTTGTATTGTAAAACTTACGTACAAACGTTGCTTGGAGTGATGAATGAAGAATCCATACGAGTAGAAACGCTATGGACAGTTTTACTTCCGGTTCTAGGCATTAAAACAGGAATTACATTTTCAACCCGCAACACCTGCAGTAATAATAATAATAATAATAGATGTTATTTGTAAAAAGCACTTTACATTGAGTAAACAACCTCAAAGTGCTACAGGTTATTAAAAAAATTTAAATAAAAAGATAATAAAAAATAAAAAATAGAACAGCCAAATAGCTAGAACTAGTATGGATATATCTTAAATAAAAAGGCTTTTTTTTAAAGAAGGGTTTTTAAGCCTTTTTTAAAAGCATCCACAGTCTGTGGTGCCCTCAGGTGGTCAGGGAGAGCGTTCCACAGACTGGGAGCAGCGGAGCAGAAAGCTCGGTCTCCCATTGTTTGTAGCTTTGTCCTCGGAGGTTGGAGGAGGTTAGCCTGTCCGGAGCGCAGTGAGCAAACTTGTCCAAAAGATGGCGCCATAGCACAAACAATAACACACATTTCCAGTGTCCCTGCTTGTGTTTAATGAAAACTATTGAATAAAGTATTTTCCGGACTATAAGGCACACTTAAAATCGTTTTTTTTTCTCAAAACTCGACAGTGTGCCTTTTAACCCGGTGCGCCTAATGTAAGGAATATGTTTGGTTGAGCTTACCCACCTCGAAGCTATTTTATTTGGTACACGGTGTAGTGATAAGTGTGACCAGTAGATGGCAGTCAAACATAAGAGATAGGTGTGGGCTGCACTATGATGAGTCTCAAGTAAACAACACCAACATTCTAAATTTTCCATTGAAAATATAGAACATTACACATGGCGCTCAAAAATCTATCAAAATGTTTTGGTACGACTTTGACGGCGCATCCGGAAGCCGCTTGAAGATGATCTGTAAAACATAATCCATGCTTTTTTTTTACTTAAGAAACACCATTACATGTTATGTAGACCACAAGGAAGTGGTTTCCATTTAGAAAAAATATATACCAAGATGACTCCTTTAATGCGCCCTATAATCCTGTGCGCTTAACATATGAAAAAAGATTAAAAATAGACCATTCAGCGGCAGTGCGCCTTATAATTCAGTGCACTCTATGGTCCGGAAAATACGGTACTAAACATTATGGCCGTTAGCGAAGAAAAATCCATGAATTAGCCGCACCGTTTTGTAAGCCGCAGGGTTTAAAGCGGAGGAAAAAAAATAGCGTTTTGTACGGTAAATAATATTTGTTGTGATTAATACATGGTTACATATCATTTGACAAGGTTGTTGATTGTAAGTAGGTTAGATATAATAATTGATTAAAATCAAGAGCAAGATTAGCCATTCAGTGTTGATGTTGGGACCCCAGGTCAAAAAGGTGAAGAACCCCTGCTACACATCAAACATTCACTAGCATGCATACAAGACTGCACACTTTAATGCAATCCAATACAAAATCTGTATCAAAATTATGTTTTTTGAGAGATTTATTTCGGTTGTAGTGTCACATTTACTAACATTATTAAGAGTAGAAATGTCCGATAATATCGGACTGCCGATATTATCGGCCGATAAATGCTTTAAAATGTAATATCAGAAATTATCGGTATCGGTTTCAAAAAGTAAAATTTATGACTTTTTAAAACGCCGCTGTACGGAGTGGTACACGGACGTAGGGAGAAGTACAGAGCACCAATAAACCTTAAAGGCACTGCCTCTGCGTGCCGGCCCAGTCACATAGTATCTACGGCTTTTCACACACACAAGTGAAAATACTTGGTCGACAGCCATACAGGTCACACTGAGGGTGACTGTATAAACAACTTTAACACTGTTACAAATATGCGCCACACTGTGAACCCACACCAAACAAGAATGACAAACACATTTCGGGAGAACATCCGCACCGTAACACAACATGAACACAACACAATAAATACCCAGATCCCCTTGCAGCACTAACTCTTCCAGGACGCTACAATATATTGATCCACATTAAAGCTATGGCCCTGATCCAAAATAGAATGTGTTTAAAAATAATTAGATTTGATGTGAGATGCACTCAAGTCGTCGTGTCCTCCGCCTCCTGGCTTTTTTGCTGCGCTTGGCGACCTGATGCTCCCCTCCTATTTAGGGGACCGGACGCACTTCTCACTTCTCATGCTGCCCAGCAACCAGGACAAAACACACTCATTTTAATGCGTGAAAAGTGTTAACACGTCACACTGATTGTAGGTCTGGATTACACATTGCACCTTTCTCTCTCTTCCTCGCTAGGTTAGTTCTTTGTCTTTTAGTTTCTTTGGTATGTTTGCAGTAGATAGACTGTTGTGTTGGAGTCTTTATGAGTGCCAGTTTCTGTGCAAGTGTGAGCGCACCCCTTTCAGCAACCATTTTCTCAAGGGGTCAAGTTATGTACTCAACAAAAAAAGGTGGAACAACTGAAAACATGTTTTATATTCTAGTTTCTTCAAAATAGCCAGCCTTTGTTCCGATTGCTGCTTTGCACACTCTTGGCATTCTCTCGATGAGCTTCAAGCACACCTGTTAAGTGAAAACCATTTCAGGTGACTACCTCTTGAAGCTCATCGAGAGAATGCCGAGAGTGTGCGAAAAAGTGATCAGAGCAAAGGGTGGCTATTTTGAAGAAACTAGAATATAAAACATGTTTTCAGTTTAAGTACATAACTCCACATGTGTTCATTCATAGTTTTGATGCCTTCAGTGACAATCTACAATGTAAATAGTCAGGAAAATAAAGAAAACACATTGAATGGGAAGGTGTGTCCAAACCTGTACTGTATATGTACTATTATGTACATTAATGAAAATGGTTGTTGAAATTTGATGGGTGTGCTCACTGTACTTTAGTGA
This sequence comes from Entelurus aequoreus, assembly GCF_033978785.1. Lineage (NCBI taxonomy): Eukaryota > Metazoa > Chordata > Actinopteri > Syngnathiformes > Syngnathidae > Entelurus > Entelurus aequoreus. The sequence continues at coordinate 41,307,091 of NC_084750.1, forward strand.
GACATTACAGTATCTAAGAAAGTATTTCCAGTAGTGACATTAGAACTAGGACACCACAGCACCAGTAAGGTAATTGTTACTGGCAGACATCCTGACAACATACAGTAGATGGCATCTATTTTAAGAAGGATTTGTCTGGATTAAACAAAAGATCTTGTTCATTTTGCCCATCTCCAAAGTAATTGTACAGTTGAGTCACCATGGCAACAAATCATCTCCCCTTCAATATAGGACCACTTGAGATCGTCATCGCCCATCTTCCACGAGCTGCTGCTACTAATCTCACTGCACATATTGTACTCTCTCACTCTCTCTCCCCCCTGCCCCGCCCTCCCCTTCCTCAGACCGACTTTGAGAAGGACGTGGACCTGGCGTGCCAAACAGGTGAGTTGTCCTCTTTTTTTTGCTTCAGCACAATTAGCATCGCCGGCGAACGAACGTGTAGCCGCCTCCAGCTCGCCGTGCCCGGTGATGAAATGACAGATTACACGCGGAAAAGCCACTGTGAACAAACGACGTATCAATCACGCTCATTCCGCACCTTTTATGTGCACTCTGATGAGATGTTTAATGGTGCATGAAGATAACACTCCTCTGTATGCAGAACTGGCTCCGGTCGGTCGTGCCTGGATGTTTTTGGATGTATGCAATTGTACATTTGAAACATTAACACAGTCACTTTCCCCCCTTCCTCCTCCTCCGCCTCCTCCTCCATCCATGCAGAGAGAGGACATCCATGTAAGTTTCAAACTTTCAACTAACCCTGCCTGCTCTTCAGTGTTCTACTTTGAGTAACCCTACCTTGTTCTCAGGGTTGAATTTGGCTCAATATGTCATTGTTGATATGCATGGACCATGTCCACACCAACACAGATACTTTTATAAGGTGTTAAAACATCTTTGCAGACTAAAAAAACGATGTTAATGCTGTCAGGTTCAAACACTGATGATATATATTAAACAAGACAAGAAGCAAAGAATTAAACAGAGACAGGATTCAATTTTGGCTAAAATTGAGGAGAAACGTATCGACCTGTAACCTCTTACAGTGTCACCCACGCTCTGGCGAAAGATTGTATGCCACCTCTTTTTATTTGGACTTTCCCTGTTTACATAACAACAGCTGTTTCTAAAGGAATGGGGGGTATGTAAACAGCCATTGTTTTCGGTCACATTAACACAAAAGAAAAAGATGCCTCGGGCTTGGACTGGTCCTGGATCGAGCTTGGGCAGGTCTTGGATGACAATAGATAACCCCTCCCGTCTCCGCCCATCCTACACAGTGGAATTTTACAAGCCTTTGCTTGGTGCAACAAAGACAGCCTCTGTCTGTTCACTGGCAACTCAGAGAACGGAATGTTTTTTGATCATTTACATACAATTTTTCTGACAAATGCCTTACCAACTTTATTTAGAAAGCCCTTTAAAAACAACCACAGTTGAAAAACAAAAGGCTGTACACCACAAACAAGTACACACACAAAAAGCAGAGAAAATACAGGCAAAGGACAGACTAAAATATAATAAGGGCACAATATCATGCAGAGGTGTACTTATAACTCTTTTATAGACAAATGATAGCATTTATAGGCGCGGCCGAGAGTAGGGGTTGGCGCGTAATGTTCTCTTCTTCCTGGAGGGGGCATAACAATCAATCAATCAATGACCTCTGGCTGGAATATAAAGACAATATAACATACATCCATAAACGTATGCAAAAGTGCAATATATTTATCTGTACAGTAATCTATTTATTTATATCTGCAACTTATTGCTTTTTTATCCTGCACTACCATGAGCTAATGCAACAAAATTGCGTTCTTATCTGTACTGTAAAGTTCAAATTTGAATGACAATAAAAAAGGAAGTCCAAGTCTAAGTCTATGTAACCAGGTAAAAAAAACTCATTTCCAAAAGTGACCTGGCCAAGATGGCAGCAAAACAAAGTTAGAGAAACACATATAAGAAGAACAACAACAACAACAGCAGCAGTCACACACCACAATTACAAAAATAAATGACTTGCATATATGAACTAGGGTTGTCTCGATACTAGGGTTGTACGGTATACCGGTATTAGTATAGTACCGCAATACTAATTAATCATATTCGGTACTATACCGCCTCTAAAAAGTACCCCAAAACCCCCCGGCCCCCCACGTCGTCGTCACGTCATGTCATTGCTGGTTTACGAGCATGTTCGGCAGCGCACAATCACGGAGTACTTACAAGCAGACACAGTGTGTAGACAGAAAAGGGAGAACGGACGCATTTTGGCTTAAAAAGTAAAGATAAAGGTGAAGTTATAACACTGAAACACCCTCAGGAAGAGGTGCTTTAAGTCATGGCTAGCTAGCTATCGGCTAAAGTCTATCCGCAGTCTACAGTGTTGTAGTGACTTCTAAATCACTAATCCTAGCGACAAATAAAGTATGTTTCTTACAAGTATCATTATTACTGCAGGACGAGGAATAGCTAAACATGCTTCCCTACACACCGTAGGAGGATACAATAGCTCACCGGCGTCACCGCTAATGACGCCGTTCCTTAATGTAAACAAACGCCATGGGTGGATCTACACCTAACATCCACTGTAATGATACCAAGTACGTATCTAGTGGATACTACTATGAATACATCGATAATTTCTATCATCACAAAATCTTTTTTTCCTTTTTTAAAATTCATATTATGTTTATAAACTCAGGAAATATGTCCCTGGACACATGAGGACTTTGAATATGACCAATGTATGATCCTGTAACTACTTGGTATCGGATTGATACCTAAATTTGTGGTATCATCCAAAACTAATGTAAAGTATCAAACAAGAGAAGAATAAGTGATTATTACATTTTAACAGAAGTGTAGTTAGAACATGTTAAAAGAGAAAGTAAGCAGATATTAACAGTGAATGAACAAGTAGATTATTAATTCATTTTCTACCACTTGTCCTTTATAATGTTGAAAAAATAATAGAATTGGAAAATGACACAATATGTTACTGCATATGTCAGCAGACTAAATTTGGAGCCTTTGTTTGTTTACTTACTACTAAAAGACAAGTTGTCTAGTATGTTCACTATTTTATTTAAGGACAAACTTGCAATAATAAACATATGTTTAATGTACCCTAAGACTTTTTGTTAAAATAAAGCCAATAATGCAATTTTTTGTGGTTCCCTTTATTTAAAAAGTATCGAAAAGTACCGAAAAGTATCAAAACACATTTTGGTACCAGTACCAAAATATTGGTATCGGGACAACACTACCAGATACCAATATTTTGGTACCGGAACCAAAATGTATTTCAATACTTTTTGATACATTAGTTTTGGATGATACCACACATTTAGATATCGATCCAATACCAAGTAGTTACAGGATCATACATTGGTCATATTCAAAGTCCTCATGTGTCCAGGGACGTATTTCCTGAGTCTATAAATATAATATGATTTTTTTTAAAAAGGAAAAAATATTTTGTGACGATAAAAAATAATGATGTAATCATAGTATTATCGACTAGATACGCTCATGTACTTGGTATCATTACAGTGGATGTCAGGTGTAGATCCACCAATTGCATTTGTTTACATTGTGACGCCGGTGAGCTATTGTATCCTAGGGTGTGTAGTGAAGCATGTTTAGCTATTCCTCGTCCTGCAGGGATGATACTTGTAAGAAATGTACTTTATTTGTCGCCATGGAGGCGAGGATTAGTGATTTAGAAGTAGCTAAAACACTGCCGATTGCATATGGACGTTAGCCGCTAGCTAGCTAGCTATGTCTTAAAGCACCTCTTCCTGAGGGTGTTTCAGTGTTATAACTTCACCTTTATCTTTGTTTTTTAGGCCAAAATGTGTCCGTTCTCCCTTTTCTGTCTACACACTGTTTCTGCTTGTAAGTACTCTGTGATTGTGCGCTGCCGAACATGCTCCTCTGCTCGTAAAACCAGCAAAAAACTGAGAATAGTACCGTTTTTGATTCATTAGTACCGCAATACTATACTAGTACCGGTATATCGTACAACCTTAATATGAACATAAAAACATGTGATAGGTCAAAACAATGCATAAAGTGTTTCAGTAAAACAACTTCAAAACAAGTACAATGCCCAATAGAAACAGTTCCTTGATCCTTTAAAATGGCTTGAAAGTGATCAGTTCAGGTAACCTCAGATCCTTTTGTAAGTCATTCCAACACCATGGAGCAGCATATCTGACAGCTGTTTTTCCAACATGTGTGTTGTCTGTAGGATCTTCTAAGTATGTCCTGCAACCTTAAGCTGTAGGGACTGGAATCTCCCCACATAAAAGAACATAAATAAGGGGGAACCAGACAAAGAAGTGATTTAAACCAACCATAGAGAAAATCAGCATACTGATAAAGATGGATAGTTTGTTGTTGCATACGAAGTGCAATGGTGGACAAGGTTGCCACAACCAGTAATAAAATGTAAGGCACAGTGATATACACTGTCCAGTTTTTCCAAATAAGTGTCGGGTGCATTCATAAAAAGCAAGTCTCCATAATCTAGCAAAGGCATAAAAGTGGTCAGAATCAAGTGTTTCCTGTATGAAAAAACAGGACTTGTTTCTAAAGACACAAGTTTTTCTGTGTGTGATTTAAAAGACAAGCTCTCATAAATAACAATCCCCAAGTACTTATATAGTGACCATTTCAAGTTCAACCTTGTGAGCAGCTGATATTTTTTGAATGTTCAATGTCAAATGTCTGCCATATCAGTCTAGATTTCTTTGCATTAAGAACTAGTCTAAATTGAGTCACCTGGGACCGAACAACATCAAAAGCTGACTGTAGGAGCTCAAAGGCTCGCACAACAGCGGGAGATGAACAATATATGATCGCGTCATCTGCATAAAAATGGAACGCAGCATCCGACACATTATCACAGAGATTATTTACATAAATGGACAAAATAATTGAGAAGCACTGATATATGCCATTCTGAGAGTAAAATTAGTTTTTTGTCTAAATATTGGAGTCTTTTTTTTTTTTTTTTAATTGACCTAAATTATGCACAAATTATTTGCTGGGATTAATCAACATTATACAGGAGGATTAGTTTTAATTACGTTGATATTTTGCACACAAAAAATAATTGTATTTTATTTAGCCTTTATTTAACCAGGTAAAATCCCATTGAGATCAAAGATTTATTTTCCAAGGGAGACCTGGCCAAGAGGGCAGCAAATTGCAGAACATTCATTGAACGAAGATTGTGACTTCCTTTTTTCTTTGTTAAAATACAAGACAGATGAGATGGGGTGATACCCAGAATAGTTTTGTACAAACCCCGTTTCCATATGAGTTGGCAAATTGTGTTAGATGTAAATATAAACGGAATACAATGATTTGCAAATTGTTTTCAACCCATATTCAATTGAATGCACTACAAAGACAACATATTTGATGTTCAAACTCATAAACTTTATTTTTTTTTTGCAAATAATAATTAGCTTAGAATTTCATGGCTGCAACACGTGCCAAAGTAGTTGGGAAAGGGCATGTTCACCACTGTTACATGGCCTTTCCTTTTAACAACACTCAGTAAACGTTTGGGAACTGAGGAGACACATTTTTGAAGCTTCTCAGGTGGAATTCTTTCCCATTCTTGCTTGATGTACAGCTTAAGTTGTTCAACAGTCTGGGGGTCTCCCTTGTGCTATTTTAGGCTTCATAATGCGCCACACATTTTCAATGGGAGACAGGTCTGGACTACAGGCAGGCCAGTCTAGTACCCGCACTCTTTTACTATGAAGCCACGTTGATGTAACACGTGGCTTGGCATTGTCTTGCTGAAATAAGCAGGGGCGTCCATGGTAACGTTGCTTGGATGGCAACATATGTTGCTCCAAAACCTGTATGTACTTTTCAGCATTAATGGCGCCTTCACAGATGTGTAAGTTACCCATGTCTTGGCCACTAATACACCCTCATACCATCACAGATGCTGGCTTTTCAACTTTGCGCCTATAACAATCCGGATGGTTCTTTTCCTCTTTGGTCCGGAGGACACGACGTCCACAGTTTCCAAAAACAATTTGAAATGTGGACTCGTCAGACCACAGAACACTTTTCCACTTTGTATCAGTCCATCTTAGATGAGCTCAGGCCCAGCGAAGCCGGCAGCGTTTCTGGGTGTTGTTGATAAACGGTTTTCGCCTTGCATAGGAGAGTTTTAACTTGCACTTACAGTTGTAGCGACCAACTGTAGTTACTGACCGTGGGTTTCTGAAGTGTTCCTGAGCCCATGTGGTGATATCCTTTACACACTGATGTCGCTTGTTGATGCAGTACAGCCTGAGAGATCGAAAGTCACGGGCTTAGCTGCTTACGTGCAGTGAATTCTCCAGATTCTCTGAACCCTTTGATGATGTTCCGGAGCGTAGATGGTGAAATCCCTAAATTCCTTGCAATAGCTGGTTGAGAAAGGTTTTTCTTAAACTGTTCAACAATTTGCTCACGCATTTGTTGACAAAGTGGTGACCCTCGCCCCATCCTTGTTTGTGAATGACTGAGCATTTCATGGAAACTACTTTTATACCCAATCATGGCACCCACCTGTTCCCAATTTGCCTGTTCACCTGTGGGATGTTCCAAATAAGTGTTTGATGAGCATTCCTCAACTTTATCAGTATTTATTGCCACCTTTCCCAACTTCTTTGTCACGTGTTGCTGGCATCAAATTCTAAAGTTAATGATTATTTGAAAAAAAAAAAATGTTAATCAGTTTGAACATCAAATATGTTGTCTTTGTAGCATATTCAACTGAATATGGCTTGAAAATGATTTGCAAATCATTGTATTTCGTTTATATTTACATCTAACACAATTTCCCAACTCATATGGAAACGGGGTTTGTAGATGAACACATACCAATGATTGAGGCGTCGAGCACATAAAGATGTCCAGTTAACCATTGAGTATAACACACAATGGTGAGTAAGGGGAGCGTAGTTGGTGATGAATCTCAGTGCCCCGTGGTACACACTATCCAGCTTGTGGAGACAACCAGCAGTAGCATTCATGTACAACACATCTCCATAGTCAATAACAGGTAAAAAGGTTGTTTCCAGCAATTTCTGTTTCACAGTAAAAAAAAAGTTTCAGTTTTTGTACAACATACTGAATGTGCTAATGATTGAACAATTAATTTCCCATTTATTTAAGTGACAAACATGCATCTAAAGTTTAATTCTAAAAGTATAAAAATCATTTCACATAAATAAATTAAAAAATGTGGACACTTTTTGTAATGGGCAGAGCGTCCAGATTAAAGTCTGTTTAGGGCCCCAATTTATCCAGGGAGGGCCCTGCTAAAATGTCCTAACAAAGGCTCAATTTGGTTTCATTTGTTCTACAAAATGTTTTTTTTTTTTTTTCACTTTCTCTGACCTGTTAAAA